>NC_091956.1:34973577-35274688 GCF_031021105.1 Erythrolamprus reginae | reverse complement strand
TCCCTCAAGGTAGTGTTTTAGGACCCACACTATTCATATTATACATAAACGATCTTTGCGATTGCATCACTAGCAATTGTGTTCTCTTTGCAGATGATGTCAAACTATTTAATACCACCGACAATGCTGCTACCCTTCAAAAAGACCTTGACCATGTAGCAGAATGGTCTAAAACCTGGCAACTTCAAATCTCCACCACTAAATGCTCTGTCTTACACATTGGTAAAAAGAATCAGAATACTAAATATAAACTTTGAGGAATTGAACTTATTGATAACCCTCAATCTGTCAAAGACCTTGGAGTATTCATATCCAATGACCTAAGTCCTAGAGCCCACTGCAACAACATTGCCAAAAAGGCTTTAAGAGTTGTTAACCTAATCCTTCGCAGCTAATTTTGAACTGCTAACAAGAGCTTACAAAACATTTGTCAGACCAATCCTAGAATACAGCTTGCTTGTATGGAACCCACATTGCATATCTGACATCAACACAATTGAGAGAGTCCAGAAATATTTCACAAGAAGAGTCCTTCATTCCTCTTCTCACAACAAAATACCTCACTCCACCAGACTTGAAATTCTTGGTTTAGACAACTTACAACTCCGTCGTCTCCGTTCCGACTTAATTATAGTTCATAAAATCATATACCAAAATGTCCTACCTGTTAACAACTACTTCACCTTCAACCGTAACAAGCACGAGCACGAAATCGATTTAAACTAAATGTCAACCGCTCCAAACATGACTGCAAAAAATACGACTTCAGCAAAAGAGTAATCAACGCCTGGAATGCACTACCTGATTCTGTGGTTTCTACTCCTAACACCAAAACCTTTAACCTTAGACTATCTACAATTGATCTCTCCCCCTTTCTAAGAGGTCTGTAAGGGGCGTGCATAAGTGCACCATTGTGCCTACCGTCCCTGTCCTATTGTCTACTTTTTATCATTACTTATCTAATGTTTTATATGTACAAATTATCACCCTATAATTGTTTGACAAATAAATAAAAAATAAATAAATATTTGTACTATTAATATCTTACCATCTTCATCTGTATTTAAAAGTTTTGGGTTCAACCTTTGTTTAATATATACTGCTGCTCCTCATTTTTTAACTAGGGACAATGCTATAAATAATTTACCCAGCCTTGGAAATTCTAGGATTTGGTTATGTTCCTTTTTAATACGAATTTTTATTACTTAGATTTGTATGCCGCCCCTCTCCGAAGACTCGGGGCGAATTTCCTATAGACAGGTGATATCCACATTTTGTTTTAGTAATTTATAATATTATGAGGGTGAATTAAGTCCATTTATATTCAAGGATATTAATCTTACTTCCTCTATTGTCAATTCACTTGGTGACTTCCCTTGGTTTCTTTCTCTTTGCCCCAGCCTGCATTCTGGTTGGTTGTCGATCCTTCCCTGCCATGATTATCTGATACCATCCTATCCCTATTCTCCTTATACAGTAGATTCTCTTCAGAGTTTATTTCTTTCAGACTTTCGTTTTCTCCCTCTTCCTTACCTTTAATATATTGTTTAAAAAAATCTCTAGTGTTGTCTACTGATGTGATTCTAAACTTTTTGTCCATGAGGGTTATTAACATTCCTTCAGGTATTAACCACCTGAAGGGAATCCTATGCCTGTTCAATTTTGTAAATAATAGGTGGTAGGATCATCTCTTTTCCCTTATGCATTGTGAAACTTGTCTGAGTATGAGTATCTCCTTTCCTTTATAGATAGTTGTATTTCCCTCAATAAGTTGTAAAATCCATCTCTAATCGTTCTCTTAGTAATTCTAATGTGTACCTCTTTAGATAATTTGTTCATTCTTGAATAGCTCATATGGAGTCTATAAATTTCATCCATCTCAGTAATTATTTCTTGAGATGTTTTGTTCGTTATCCCAGCAACTATCTTGGCCATGATGGCACACGAATCATGATTCTATTTTATTTCAAAATGCAGGATCTTTGTGGTAGAGGGGGTAATACTTGTTTTACAGCTGTGTTTTGAAGTATTCTTTTCAAATTTGGATAATGTAAATAAATTACTAGTCTATGTGGACATATTACCTATCTAGTCTGTGCTCAGCAAACAGAAAACAGGTGCAAAATTCAGCCATTCCATTCTAATGAGCCACATTACCAGCCCCCTCTACCACAAAGATCCTGCAGGAGAAGGGCAGTATGGACAACTGTGGGATCTGGCAGGGTGAGAGCTCTGAAACACAAACACAATGCTTTTTCTGTGTCCCAGTATAACAGATATAGTGCCCTGGCTGACTTTAATAGGGATACTAAAGCAACAGATCAAGGTAGTTGTGATAATGATAACTCAAATAAGCAGAGGATCATGGTCCAAGATAAATAACTTATCTTGGAAAGTGGAAAGTGTTACACATCAGTCACACAGGACCAGCAATGTATCCAAGAAGAGAAGCCACCTTCTGGTTGGTGATTCAATTGTAAAGGGTGTAAATTTAGGAAAGGATAATTAAGTTTTGAAAGAGGTCAGATGTCTGCCAGGTGCCATTGCCAGCAGAGATAAGAGGCATATTCTTAAGATAGTGAAGAATGCCAGTAAGGACTGTGATGTTGATGCTATTATACATCTTGGCACAAACGATCTGTCCCAAAAAGATGTACTCTCTACGCAGAATGACTTCCAGAGCTTGGGGTATGAACTTACTACTGTAGGCTTATCTTTTCAGAGGTACTACCAGTATATAAGGAACAGAAAGGGAAAGGCCAATGTGTAGCAGAGTTTAATATGTAGCTAAAAGACTGGTGTAAAAGGGAAGGCTTTGGCTTTATTACTCATGATTTCTGTAGCTAGTCTAATGAAAAACTGTACAAAGAGATGGTTTCCATCCATCAAAGAAAGGGACTGAGCTACTTGGTATTATATTCACAGATTTCTTGGATAAACATTTAAACTGAATAGTGGGGACAAACAATTAATTGATACAGATCCTTTCTGTCCCCAGCAATCTAAAATTAATAGGGTTAACTGTGAACACAACAAAGATAAGGGTAAGTTTATCAGCCCTACTGCCAAGCACAGCCAAGCATATAATAGAGAATGCCATATTATGTACACTAATTAAACAGGTAACAAGAAAGATGGGGCAGTCAGGCACAAGGCAGGTTATGTAGACCAGCGTTTCCCAACCGGTGTGCCGCGGCACACTAGTGTGCTGCGAGACACGGTCAAGTGTGCCGCGAAGCTAGGGAAGCTCCAGCTGGGCGGGGCGCTGCCGGTGCCTCCGACCTCCCGGCTCCTGCCCGATGCTGTGGTTTCTGGCGCTCTCCTGCTGGGCCCCAAAGAAGGAAGGCAGGAAGAAGGAGAGCTTCATTCTTCGCGTCTTTTTCCCGCCTTCCTTCTTTGGGGCCCAGCAGGAGAGCGCCAGAAACTGCGGCATCGGGCAGGAGCCGGGAGGTCGGAGGCACCGGCAGCACCCCGCCCAGCTGGAGCTTCCCTGGTGTTGGCGGCAAGTGTCCTTTGGGGCCCGGCGGGAAGGCACTGGCGGTGGGAGTGGGGGGGGTGGCGGCTGCAGCGGCCGCAGGCAGTCGCGGGGGGTGGCGGCTGCAGCGGCGCAAGCAGTCGCGGGGAGATGGCGGGGGAGCGGGGGGTGGCGGCTGCAGTGGCGCAGACAGTCGCGGGGAGATGGCGGGGGGAGGGGGTGGCGGCGGCGGCTGGCCTGGCATATACTGGTATATGCTGGCGCTGCGGGCCTGGCATATATGGCGTCCAGCAGCGCGTCCAGCTGCCGCCGTCAGGGCTCCCGCTTGCAGTCAGCTGAGAGAGAGAGAAAGAAAGAGAGACATATAAGAGAGGCAGAGAGAGAGAGAGAGAGAGAAAGAGAGACATAGCAAGAGAGGCAGAGAAAGAGAGACAGAGCAAGAGAGACATAGCAAGAGAGGCAGAGAAAGAGAGAGAGAAAGAGACATAGCAAGAGAGGAAGAGAGAGAGAAAGAGAGACATAGCAAGAGAGAAAGAGAGACATAGCAAGAGAGGCAGAGAGAGAGAGAAAGAAAGAGAGAGAAAGAGAGAGAGAGAAAGAAAGAAAGAAAGAGAGATAGCAAGAGAGGCAAAGAGAAAGAAAAATACATATAGCAAGAGACAGTGAAAGAGAGAGAGAGAGAAAGAAAGAAAGAAAAAAGCAAGAAAGAGATAGCAAGAGAGACAGAGAAAGAGAGAGAGAGCAAGGGAGAGAGAAAGACATAGAGGAAGGGAAGGAGGGAGAGAGAAAGAGAGCAAAAAGAGAGGAAGAAAGAAAGAAAGAGGGATGGAGAGAGAGAAAGAAGGGAAGGAAGGAAAAGAGAGAAAGAGGGAGAAATAGAGCGAAAGGGAGGAAGAGAGAGGGTTTTTTTGTCCAAACTTTTCTTTAGCCCGCCCCCCCGCCCCCCCTTCAATGTTCCCCAGGATTTTGAAAATATGAATAATGTGCCGCGGCTCAAAAAAGGTTGGGAAACACTGATGTAGACAGTAAACACAGGGTCAACCAAAATGGGTTTAAATGCCTATACACCAATGCACAAAGTATGAAGAATATTTTTTATATATATTAAAAATATAATTTATTAGTTTTATAAAAGGGAAGGTGGAAATGGGAATACAAAATCAAAAGGGGGGAGGGAGAAGGAGAATACAAGTATAATGAGTTTAAAGGTAAAATTTACAAGGAATTACCGAGGTCCATTATATTTCTTGATATACATATTGTTATTATATAGTGACTAATATTATTACAATAGTTCTATTCATATTTCATTCTTTTTTTACATTTCAGTGACCATATTTATTATCTTTACCATATATAACTTAATAAATCTATGGGGGAGATGCGGTAGAAAAGGGGTTGTCTGCTTCGATAGCAGACATTGAGTTTAATGACTTGATGTTCTTATAAATAGGAATAGGAAATGAGAATAGTGAAGTATGTGAGAGTTAAAGTTAAGATAAAGTTAGTTTTCCCATTAATTAGTAGATTTGAACTCAGACAGCTTTTGTATTACTTCGTATTGTAGATATCCATTGGTACCATTTCTCCCAGGCCTTATAGAAATCTGATTCTTTTTTGTTTTGGAACTCCATCGTCATTATAGAGAGTTCAGCGCATTCCATAATTTTAGCAATAATATTTGTAGTTGATCTTGTTTCCACTGTTGGGCGTATGTTATTCTGGCTGCAGTTAGTATTTGTGTAATAAGGTATTTGTCTTGTTTTTTGATTGTTTGTCTAAATATGACTAACAGAAATAGTTCTGGTTTAGGTGTGATTGGTATCGATATGACTTGGTCTATTATCTTTTTAGTATCTGTCCAATATTTTATTGCATAAATACAGGTCCACCATAGATGGTAATAAGTTCCTTTTTTCTTTTTGCATTTCCAGCATATTGGAGATATGTTAGGATACATGTATGAGAGTCTAGCCCATGGTAAGTGCCATATATGGGCAAATATTAATGGTTCAAATGTCAATTAACAAAGAGCAAATAACAATACAGTAATAGGAATATATGCACCTACAACTAAACAAGCCACCTTTTTTACAAAATTACATAAAAAAATTAATGAAATGAACTTATCTAATTTTATTATTATAGGTGATTTCAATCCCATACACAACAACAAAAAAAGATTATAAGAGCACCAAACAATCTCATCAAAGAAAAAATATTTCAACTACATTCGATGATTTAGCATATGAATATGCACTCAAAGATATATGGAGAACCCTTAACCCTTGGAAAACACAATATACTTTCTACTCACATCCACACAAATCATGGTCACGTATCGATATGGCTTGGTCCAACTCCCATATTATAAATCAGGTAAAAGAAATACAAATCATGCCGGGCTTTTCGGCAGACCACAATCCCATACTTCTAACATACAAAAATCCCAATAATATAACACAGCAATGATGGACCATGAAGCAATCTATTATAAATGAAGAAAAATTTAAAAATCATATAGAAAATGAAATACCAATATTCTTTAAGATTAACAATAATGGTGACACACCCTTACAGACCGTTTGGGACACAATGAAAGCATATACTCGAGAACTATACATTTCATACTCAGCAAATAGTATGAAACAAAAAGAAAGAAAGACTTAATAATCTTAACGAAAACCTTCAACTCGCAGAAAATGAACATAATAGAACAATTCTATCAAGAATTATACGAAACAGATACAATAGATAACACTGCTATACGAGAATATTTATTGCAAAATGAAACAGTGGTAATTCCAGAAGAAGAAAATAATAAACTAAACAAAAATATTACAACAATAGAAATCCAGAACGCCATAGAGAAACAGCACGACAATAAAACTCCAGGACCAGATGGCATTCCCACAGAATTTTATAAACATCACCAAGAACTGTTAGAACCAATTATGTTAAAAATCTACAATGAAGCTTTAACAGAAGGTAAACTCCCTAAATCATGGTCCGAAGCTTATATAACTTATTATACCAAAGGAAAACAAAGATAGAAATTATCTGGAAAACTATAGACCTATTTCTTTATGAAACAACCTGATTATAAAATATTTTCCACAATAATTGCAGACCGGCTTAAAATTTTTTTAAACAATATCATTCATCCAGATCAAAATGGTTTCTTACCAACAAGGAATATCAGTAACAACACATGGACCATCCTTAATACACTGGAATACTACAACAAAAATACTGACAAACCAATAGCCCTCATATTTATAGACTTAAAAAAGGCTTTTGATTCCCTATACTGGGAATATTTCACAACACGAATTGACTATATGAAATTTGGATCTAACTTTCTTAAGAGAATAAAATCTATCTACTCACAGCAAACAGCTAGAATTCTCTTCAATAAATGCATCACAGACAACATAATAATCAAACAAGGCGTACGTCAGGGATGCCCACTTGCACCGCTAATTTTTATTTTGGCAATAGAAACATTGCTAAAAAATATAAGAAATAATACACAAATAAATGGAATTAAAATAAAAAAAGAACACTTCAAATTGCAAGCATTTGCGGACGATATAGTACCATTTATAATTCAGGATCCACTTAATTCAGCACATATTTTATTTATTTATTTCAATATTTTTTTATTAATTTTCTTAAAATTGACACACAGACTTACAAACATTCAACATAAAGTGTGGGGATGTATCTTCCCCACTTTTCTCAAAAGTATAAATGCAGATATAGAAAAAGGAATACATAGTTAAATACATAATTTGATACTACTAATACAAAAATATCTAAGAAGGAAAAATTGATATTATAAAAAAGAAAAATAGTTGTAACTAATATAAAACCAAACAGTCTTATCAATTCTATGTATATAAACTAATTCTAGTATTGTTCTTAAACAGAAAAAGGGAAATTTAAACCAAAACATCTATATTTATTTTTAATTTTCTGTTATTATTTTTTCTTATCTATCCATACATAAACTTTGTTCCATGTTTCATAAAATTTCGTTTCTTCTTGATCGTTTAAGCGTCTTGTCATCATATCCATTTCCGCGCAATCTAATATTTTTGTAATAACTTCCTCTTCTTTGGGGATATTTTCCCCTTTCCAATTTTGCGCGTAAATAATCCTTGCCGCTGTGAAAATATGTATAATTAAATACAAAACTTCTTTTTTGTAATTTTGGTTAGTAATTCCTAGTAAGCAGAACTCCGGGGTAATTTCTATGTTTTGCTTTACTATCTCTTTTGTCATTTTCTCTATCATTCTCCAGTACATTTTAGCTTTGTTACATGTCCACCATTGGTGGTAGTAGGATCCTATTTCTTTCTTACATTTCCAACACAAAGGTGATGTCTTGGGAAACATTTTTGCTATTCTACTTGGTGGGAGATGCCATCTATAGAACATTTTAATTTGATTTTCTTTTAAAGAAACTGATTTTGTCATTTTCCAGTTGTGCATCCAAACTTTCTCCCATGTGTCTATATCTATTTCTTTGCCTATATTTCTACACCACAGTATCATACTGTCTTTTAAAGTTAAATCAATATTCTTGTGAGCAATCAAGTATTTGTATATTTTCCCAATTACTCTGTTTTGATTTATAGTAATTAAGTCACTTAATAAATTTTTATTTTTATTAAATATGTAAAGTATGCTGTCTTTCTGGTATCTAGATCTAATCTGTGCATAATGCCACCAATCTTGTAATTTAATTCTAGTTTTTAATTTCATTTGATCATCTAACAAGTCTTTATATCTTATTATTCTTGTATCCTTGATAGAATTTGGATGTATTATTGCATCTAATGGGGCAACCCAATCCGGAATTGTTAAAAAGTGGTTTTTCTTTATAACTTTCCAAACATCAAATAAGTATTTTCTTAGTGTATGTCTTTTAAAATAAGAATGGTTTTTATCTTTATCATACCATACGAAGGCATGCCAGCCAAGCATAATGTCATGTCCTTCTAATTTTAATGTTCTCTTATCCTCTAAGGCAGCGTTTCCCAACCGGTGTGCCACGGCACACTAGTGTGCCGCGAGACACCGTCAGGTGTGCCGCGGCGAGAGGCGGCGGAGGAGAGTGGGCGGATCGGGTGGGCAATGGGGCAGGGCGGAGAAGCCAGGGGCGCGTTTGGCCGGAGGCACCTACTGCCACACCTCCCTGCCCCTGCCTCCCCACAGTGCCTCCGGCCAAACGCGCCCCTGGCTTCTCCGCCCTGCCCCATTGCCCGCCCGATCTGCCCACTCTCCTCCGCCGCCGCCTCCTGCCTTGGGGCGAGCAATCCGGGAGTCCGGGACTGTGTGGCTTTGCGCCATGAAGAGAAAACGGCCGACTTTTCCCTGCTGCCGTTTTCTCTTCATGGCGCAAAGCCACACAGTCCCGGACTCCAGGATCGCTCGCTTCTCCGGTCAGCAAAGCCATCTGCCCAGGAAAGCGCCGCGCTGGCCGGAGAAGCGAGCGATCTGGGAGTCCGGGACTGTGTGGCTTTGCGCCATGAAGAGAAAACGGCTGACTTTTCCCTGCTGCCGTTTTCTCTTCATGGCGCAAAGCCACACAGTCCCAGACTCCCGGATCGCTCGCTTCTCCGGTCAGCAAAGCCATCTGCCCAGGAAAGCGCCGCGCTGGCCGGAGAAGCGAGCGATCCAGGAGTCCGGGACTGTGTGGCTTTCGGCCGGGCTAATGGGAGGCGGCGCGAGGCCGGGCGCTGGGGACGTCTGGGAGGGCGAGGAGACTGATGGCTGCTGTGCACTCCACTCTCTCTCCGGCTCTCTCTCGCTCTTTCTTTTTCTCTCTGTTGCTGGCGTGGTGAACGAGAGAGAAAGAGAGAGAGAGAGAGAAAAAGGTGGGGAGAGAGAATGAAAGAAAGCAAGAGAAAGAGAGGGAAAGAAAGCAAGAGAGAGAGAGAACGAAAGGGGGGAAGGAGGGAGAGGGAAAGACATAGAGGGAGGGAAGGAGGGAGAGAGAAAGAGAGCAAAAAAGAGAGGAAGAAAGAAAGAAAGAGGGATGGAGAGAAAGAAGGGAAGGAAGGAAGAGAGAGAAAGAGGGAGGGAGAAATAGAGTGAAATGGAGGAAGAGATATTTTTTTTGTCCAAACTTTTCTTTAGCCCCCCCCCCCGCCCCCCCCTTCAGTGTTCCCCAGAATTTTGAAAACATGAATAATGTGCCGCGGCTCAAAAAAGGTTGGGAAACACTGCTCTAAGGTTATCCAATTTTTAATCCATGTTAAGGCGGCTGCCTGATAATATAATTTCCAATTAGGGAGGGCAAAACCTCCCCTCTCTTTTATATCTTCTAATATATTTATCTTAATTCTTGCCTTTTTGCCTTGCCATAGAAATTTTCTAACCACATTTGTTAATTTTTTTAAAAAATTTGCCCCTGGATTTATTGGGATCACTTGAAATAAAAATAAAACCTTGGGTAAGATATTCATCTTAATTGTGGCAATTCTTCCCAGAAAAGATATTTTTAAGTTGTTCCATATTTCTAAATCTTTTTTAATTTCTTTAATTAATTTTATATAATTATCATTTTTTTAATGTTATTGTTTTGGCTGTTAACCATATTCCCAAATACTTTACTTTTTTAACTACTGTATATACTCGAGTATAAGTCGCTCCGACTATAAGTCGAGGCGCCTACTTTTGCCACAAAAACTGGGAAAATTTATAAACCCCTGTATAAGTCGAGGGTGGAAATTGCAGCGGCTACTGGTAACTTATAAAAATGGAAACCAATAAAATTACATCAATTCAGGCATCAGTAGATTAAATGTTTTAGAATATTTATTTCAAAGAAAGCCAGTAAACTAGCTCTGTAAGTTTAAAAGAGGGTAAACAGGTATATATCCCCCCAAGGCAGGTATAGGCAAAAAAAATGCAAGTACCTAGGTACTTACCTCAATCCCCTGCTCCTGCTGGTTTGGGTTAGGGTACTTGACCTCTCCTTGCCTCAAAGAGATACAATTTCCCTCTATATTTACTATTACTGAACATCCAAAATATACTTAATTCTATGTATATATGCCATATGTGTAAATAAATATTACACACAGGCACACAAAAATATACTGTACATTATCTACTATATAAACTATATGTGTATATACAGAGAGAGAAAGAGAGAGAGCTCTTGTAAAATTATATATGGTACATTCAACCTCACTTACTGTAATAGGAAAAACAAACCCAGAGTCCACTTTCTGCCACACAGTTAACCATAACCAGAACATTACACATGTCTTCAGATGTATCGGTACTTCCCTAGCTTGCACATCACTGTTAGAGCTAGAAAATGTCATGGATTGAGTAAAATGTGGTGATTCTCACTTAACAATGCTTTTGCTTAACAACAAATTTTGAGCTCAATTGTGGTCATAGGTCTCTGTCTGTCTGTCTGTCTGTCTGTCTTCCTTTCCTGTCTATCTGTGCCCCCCTCCTCTCCCCTCCCCGGGTAAATTACAGAGTCAATACTGTATTGTTTTTTTTATTTAAGGTTACAAAGCAAATGAAGAATCATTTTGAGTATTCTTTAAAATTTCTTCAGTGGGATCCATAGCTAATCTGGCAAAAGATTTTTCACCTGGCAAAACTTTATATTGTTGACATTAGGCACAAGCAGACAGATGTCTTAAAAGGCAAACAAACTGTCAAAAAAGTATGTTTTTTAAAAATATAATATTTTGGTTGTTGAATTTAATTCTGCCTTGGCGCGGGGCAGCCCCTGCAGATGAGTGGCTGGCGAGGACCACGCATTCCCATCTTTGTGTCCGCTGGGGTTAAAGGAAAGTTTAGGGATCCCCGCCCGTTGGAGAAATGCCTCGGTGGTGACATTCTGAGCGTTTTTGCCTCCCCACTCCGAAAATCCCATTTCTCGGCAGCTTGCCGAGGCTGAGAGGAGAGTGATTTTAAAAGGCACTCTCAGCTTGGGGTTTTCTCCCCACTGAAATGTTTCTCTCGCCACTGACAAATTGTTTGCCCGCCGCCCTCAACACCCGCTTTGTCCTCGACCCGGCAGAAGAAAACCATGTCCTTTCCTGTCGCTCTCTTCCCGAGAGGTGGGGGGGTATTGAGAAGACAGAAGCAAGAATCCCCCACACACACACCGGCTTTTTTTCCCTCTAGCACGACAATGGAGTGGTTGGCTGGCTCTTTTGCTTGCGGGGAGAGGGGGAAAAAGCTGGTAAAGTGAGGGGGGGTGGATTCTTGCTTCTATCTTCTCGCCACTCCCCCCACCTCACTGGCTTAGGAACATCGTTGCCTCCCACAGCCACTTCCCCACGGGCTTCAGATGTTCCTGCCTCTCCTACAGCGAAGACAGGCGGCACCTTCCCGAAGCACTCAGCTAAGTGGCTGGGGGAACGGCTGGCTATTTGCCGCCTCTCTCCGCTGTAGGAGAGGCAGGCGCAACCAAAGCAATGTTCCAAAGCGGTCTCTGGGAAGCGATCGAGGGAAAGGCTGTCATCTGCCTTTCCTTCAGCTCTAAAGAAGCGGCAACTGCCCTGCCTTCCCCCAGCCGGTTAACCGAGCGCTTCAAGTTAACCGGCTGGGGGAAGGCATTTGCCTCCTCTTTCGAGCTGAAGGAAAAGCAGACGACTGCCTTTCCCTCGGTCACTTCCCGGAGACTGCTTTGGAACATTGCTTTGGGAGAGGGGGCAACTGCTCCCGGTTAAGAAGCAAGAATCCACCCCCTAGCCAAACGGCTTTTTTCCTGTTTAGCGCTCGAACGCTGCGCTAAACAACAAAAAAGCCGTTTGGCTAGGGGGTGGATTCTTCTTTCTTAACCGGGCAGTTGCCGCTTCTTTCTGTTTAGCGCAGCGTTCAAGCGCTAAACAGCAAAAAAGTGGCAACTGCCCGGTTAAGAAGGGAGAATCCACCCCCTAGCCAAATGGCTTTTTTCCTGTTTAGCGCTCGAACGCTGAGCTAAACAGCAAAAAAGCCGTTTGGCTAGGGGGTGGATTCTCCCTTCTTAACCGGGCAGTTGCCGCTTCTTTCTGTTTAGCGCAGCGTTCGAGCGTTAAACAGCAAAAAAGCGGCAACTGCCCGGTTAAGAAGGGAGAATCCACTCCCTAGCCAAACGGCTTTTTTCCTGTTTAGCGCTCGAACGCTGCGCTAAACAGCAAAAAAGCCGTTTGGCTAGGGGGTGGATTCTCCCTTCTTAACCGGGCAGTTGCCGCTTCTTTCTGTTTAGTGCAGCGTTCGAGCGCTAAACAGCAAAAAAGCGGCAACTGCCCGGTTAAGAAGGGAGAATCCACCCCCTAGCCAAACGGCTTTTTTCCTGTTTAGCGCTCGAACACTGCGCTAAACAGCAAAAAAGCCGTTTGGCTAGGGGGTGGATTCTCCCTTCTTAACCGGGCAGTTGCCGCTTCTTTCTGTTTAGCGCAGCGTTCGAGCGCTAAACAGCAAAAAAGCGGCAACTGCCCGGTTAAGAAGGGAGAATCCACCCCCTAGCCAAATGGCTTTTTTCCTGTTTAGCGCTCGAACGCTAAACAGCAAAAAAGCCGTTTGGCTAGGGGGTGGATTCTCCCTTCTTAACTGGGCAGTTGCCGCTTCTTTCTGTTTAGCGCAGCGTTCGAGCGCTAAACAGCAAAAAAAGCCATTTGGCAAGGGGGTGGATACTCCCTTCTTAACCAGACAGCTGCCCCCTCTCCCAGAGCGCTATCCTTAGCGGTCTCCAGGAAGCGGGTTAGGGAAAGACAGCTGTCTTTCGGCTTGAAAGAAGCGGCAACTGCCTGGTTAAGAAGGGAGAATCCACCCCCTAGCCAAACGGCTTTTTTGCTGTTTAGCGCAGCGTTCGAGCGCTAAACAGGAAAAAAGCCGTTTGGCTAGGGGTGGCTTCTTCCTTCTTAACCAGACAGTTGCCGCTTCTTTCAAGCTGAAAGACGGCTGTCTTTCCCTAAACGGCTTGCACCCTCTTGTGGTGACCTGTCAGTCACCCGAGTATAAGTCAAGGTCGGGTTTTTCAGCCCATTTTTTGAGCTAAAAAACTCGACTTATACTCGAGTATATACAGTATTTGTATTCCAGAGATACGTTCTAAATTGTTTTCTTGTACTTTATTCATGTTTTTTGTTATAAATTGTGTTTTATTTTTATTTATTTTCAGACCTGCTACCTTACCATATTGTTCTATTGTCTGGATTAATCTTGGTGCTGTAACTATCGGCTCTTCCATTATAAAGGTCAAATCATCTGCAAAAGCCTGGACTTTATATATCTCTTTTCTAACGGTTAACCCTTTTATCTTTGGATCTGCTCTTATTTTTATTAATAGTGTTTCTAAAGTCATAATGAACAGGAGGGGTGAAATAGGACATCCTTGTCGAACTCCTTTATTTATTTTAAACGCTTCCAATTGCTCATTGTTTAATATGATTTTTGTTGTTTGTTCTGAATAAATAGCATCTATTAAATTGACAAATTTAGGGCCAAATCTCATTTTATTTAGTTGCATTTTTATAAATATCCAATTAACGTTGTCAAAGGCTTTTTGAGCATCTAAAAACATTAATGATAATGTTTTATCTGGATGTTGCTCATAGTATTCTAATACATTAATAATTGTTCTAAGGTTATTTTTAATCTGTCTGCCTGGCAGGAAACCATTCTGGTCTGAATGAATTTTACTATTTATAACTGTTTTCAACCTATCTGCATATATTGCAATAAATATTTTATAATCGACGTTTAATAATGATATTGGTCTATAGTTTTTAATTTTTTCCATTGCTGTATCCGGTTTGTGAATTAAAGTTATCAAAGATTCAGACCATGATTGAGGAATTTTGCCATCTAACCTGCATTCATTAAAGATTTGCAGCATATTATTTCTTAATGTTTCATTTTCTATTTTATACCACTCTGCTGGAATGGTGTCTGGTCCTGTGGCTTTATTATTTTTTTGCTTCTTAATAGTTATAAGGAGTTCTTCCAGTGTTATGGGACTCTCCATCCCCTCCTGTTGTTCTTCTGTTAACTGGGGTAATTCCGAACTTTCTAAATATTTAAATACTTCATCTTCCTCTATATTATCATTTTTATACAATTCTTTTAAAAAAAATTGTACTATATTTGCTTTTCCTTCTGTATCATATTTTGTTGTTCCATATTTATCTTCTAATTGTTTAATTAATTTAGATTGTCTCTGTTTTCTCAGTTTATATGCTAACCATCTACCTGGTTTATTGGCATGTTCAAAATATTGTTGCTTAGCTCTTTTTATTTTTTCCAGCATTTGATTCTGTTCTTCCAATCTAATTTTATGTTTAATTAAAAAAATTTTTTTCCCCAAATCCTTATTTTTCATGTTTTGTTGTGATATAAATTCTAGTTGTTTTAATTCATTCGTTAATTGTTCATATTTTCTTTTCTTTTCTTTGTTGTATTTTGCTGTGTAAGATATTGTTAATCCTCTTATGTACGCTTTAGTTGCGTCCCATAAGTTTTGGGGAGTAGTATCTGTATTTTTATTAATTTCAAAGAATGTTTTTAATTCCTTCTCTATCCATTCTTTGTATTCTTTCTCTTTCAGAATGTTTCTATTCATTTGCCAATTGTAATGCTTTTTACTATTTCTCATATAGACTATAACTGGGTTATGATCCGCCCATGTGTTAACATCTATTTCCACCTCTTGTATATATTCTGCTGTTATTTTAGGAGCCCACACCATATCTATTCTAGTCCAAATTTTGTGGGGGTTTGAATAGAAAGTATATTGCCTTTTTTGGGGGTGTCTTTGCCTCCAAATATCATTCAATAGTAATTCTGCTTTCATTTTCTGAAAAGTGGAGGGTAATAAATTCTTTTTTTTTCTTTTTACTATTTTTTTTCTCCCCCGAGTGATCTAATTGTCTATTCGTTATTGCATTAAAATCTCTAATAATTAACATATTTTCCAAATTTAACTCTATAATTTTTTGATGTAGTTTTTTATAGAACGTAATTTGATCATCATTTGGGGCATATATAGAAACAATAGCAAGAGGTCTGGGTTCGATATTAACTTGGACAATCAAAATTCTACCTTCATTATCACTAAATAATTGTTTGGAATTTATAGAACTCTCAACATACATTGCTACTCCTCTTTTCCTTTGATCTGCTAATGCAGCATACATGTTTCCAATTTTAGTATTTAGCAATAAATTGTGATTGCTTTTTTTTATATGTACTTCTTGGAGTATAACAATTTGAGCCTTTTGGTTCTTAATTTTAGAAAATATTTGTTTTCCTTTTTTTGGTTCATTTAGTCCATTAACATTTACTGAGAAAATTTTTAAGTCTCTCGATGTGGTCATTTATTGTACTTTTTGGTTTCCTGCTGGGGTTGCTTTCTTCTGGCCCCGTGGTCCTGCTCCTCCACTTGTGCAGATGCCCCCATGGCTTCCGCTTGCATTACTTCCAGTTCTCTTGTTAGCTGTTCCATTTCGCTTATTCCACTATTTTCATAAAAGTCTCTTGCTTGATCCAAATTCTCCAGCTTATATCTTGTGGATTTCCATGTGAGTGACAGTCCTTGTGGAATAAGCCAGCGAAAAGTTATGTTCTCTTTGATCAAGATTTTGGTCAAAAATTGGTAATCTCTTGTATTCTCTCTGACACTTCTTGGAATTTGTTTTAGTATTTTTATTTCTTTACCTTTGTGTTGTAGTTGACCAGTTCTTGACCAGTGCAGTATGTCATCTCTCAAGGTTTTTCTTACAAATTTGATGTGAATCTCTCGTGGAAGGTTGAAACGACGTATGTAGCTATTCGAAATTCTGTAAACTTCATTGATTTCTTTTATTATTTCTAGTGGGTCTATCTTGAGGATTTCCCCAATAATTTCAGCCATAGTGGCCTTTAAATCTTCATCTTTCTCTTCTATTATATTTTGAAATCGTAGCCCATATGACAAACGTTGCATTTCCAGATGTGTAATTGATTCATCATATCTTCTGTAGCGTTAATCCGCTCTGTCCTCAAGGTAGTCAATTCTTTTCTCCATTTTCTCCGTCTTTTCTCCAGCTGCTTTCATTCGATCTTCACTGTCTTTCAAAGTTTGTTTAATCTCCTTCATCTGGTCTTTCATCTCTCCTGTATCTACTTTCATTTCAGCCATCTCTGCTTTTATTTCATCTCTCTGCTGGGTTGCATCGCGTTGAGATTGAAGCATAAAGTCATTTAATGCAGTTAGTGTATCTTGGATTGAGGCAAGTGAAGGTTGTTGTGGTTTCTCTTTCTCCTTCTCCTTGGTAAACATGGTTACTGATAAGGCCGGCTGTGCGGGGGAGGGATGAGGCGAGTCTTGGGGGGACGATGCAGCAGATGTTTGCTTCTTAATTGTTTTGGTATAGGTAGAAGTACTTGACATTTTGAAACTTAAAGTTAGTATTATTTTAAGTTAGCAGTATATAAAGAATCACTATAAATTCCAAACCTACACAATTAATTGCCCTATGCAGACCACAGTAAAAATTCAAATACACACTAAAATTTGAAATATAGTTCAAGTACAAATACAATTAGAATTCAATATTCAAAATATGACTTGTTAAATCTTATTGCTCTTAGTCTAAAATTATATCAAAAAGAAAAAAAATTGATTTGGCACAGCAGGAAAGGGGAAAACCAAAGGAGAAGGAAGAAAGAAGAAAATAGAAAAAAAAAGAATAAAAGAAGGAGGGCAATCTAGAAGAGAAGAAAAAATATAATTCAGTTAAGGAGGAGCAGGAAACCAAGGATTGTTAACAATGCATATACAAAACCCAAATGATTATAATATAATATAAGTTTAAAATTCAAAACTTAAAATTGTAAGAAGGAAGAAGCAAAAATCAATTATTTTTATTCCTCTTATAATAAAATAAAATAATTTTGTTGATTGAAGATCTAATCTGTTTTAGAAGACACTTTTAGTATAGGTTAAAAGAAGGTCCCGTTGATTTAAAGAGTAAAAGCAGTAAAGTTTAATCTTCTCAAAATTTATAGAATCTCAGTTTTCCAAATGATTGCAATTTAATTATCCAATGTTGGAATGAAGTCAATCCGTCTCTCGCAGCCTAAAGGAAAATATAAAGCCTCTCCGCTACGAATCCGACAGAACAGCCGTTAATCCAAACAAAATGATCCAACGAAGTAATCCAAATAGGGTCAATCAAATAATCCAAATGTAGAAAAATATTCAAAATAGAAGAAAAGTATTTTTTATATATTTATTCAAGTTTTATGACTAGATAGTAAGCAGTCTTGATCCTTCCGCTAGAAAAATCCGAGCCCGGACTTCATTTTCTAGTATTTTTTGTAACCAGTTGCTTCAAAAAAGGAGAAGAATATTCAGCCAAATAATGTCATTTTATATATGTTAAAGCTTTTAGTGTCTCATTTTGAAATCCTTTAAATTCCCCTTGTTTTCAAACGTTTGACAGTTCAAGTCCAAATTCGAGACAATAAGTGAAAGTAGTGAAAAGTTCCGGCTGTTGTTTTGCACCTGGATACAATGTTTTTAGACAACTTTCTCTTTCGCCTTCTTTTAAAACTTTTTTATTCTCCACTTTCTTTTACTTTTACTCAGATCTTATTTAACATGAAAAAAAAATCTTTTTACCTTGGTTATGCTTTCTTTAGTGTATTCCTTTTTCAATAAAAGTAGCTTTAATCTCTGCTTTCACTTTTCTGATTCTCTCTTGCTTCCCGCTGGTTTGGTGGGATCGCAATGGCCGCGTCCTCTTGCGAGAGGACCGGTGCTCCCTGTTCCAGAGCTGCAGGACAGACCCCCTGCCTCCGGAGCCTCGGCGATGGCCCCTCGGACAGAGGGAAATCCCCTGTTCTAGGATCGAGCCATCCGGACTCGATCCGATCGCGTTGGGGCGACCTCTGGAAGGGTGGAAGGAGTCTCAAGGCAGAGCCCTGCCAAGAGACTCCGCTGCGGTCCTCGACGAAACCGGAAGTCAATTCAGCACATATTTTAATGGAAGAATTTTATAAATTTGGAGAAGTAAGTGGTCTTAAAATTAACAAAGATAAAACGAAAATTATAACCAAAAATATGACAAACAAACAAAATATCCAACTTGAAAAAAACAAAAACCTAAAAATAGTCAAAAAAAAAAATACCTCGGTATTTGGATTTCAGAAAACTGTAACACATTAAAAAAAGATAATTTCGACAAATTAACGCAAGACATACAAAAAGATATACATAGATGGACAAAACTAAACCTATCCTTAATGGGTAAGATTGCAGCAATCAAGTCAAATATACTTCCCAGGTACATATACTTATTTCAGGTAGCCCCGACCAAACTGAACGAAACATTCTTTGAACACCTCCATAAAATAATTCGAAGATTTATTTGGTCCAAAAAGAAAGCAAGAATCAAATAAAAAACTTACAAGACCACAGATCTAGAGGAGGCTTCAGCCTCCCCAATTTTTTCCTATATTACCAAGCAACTATTCCAACTAAGATCAAGGACTGGATAACTCTTCGAAATAAACGACTGCTCACCCTAGAAGGATACGATCTACAAATGGGGTAGCATTCATTCTTAACAATGGACATAAATAAAATTCCAACCTATTTTAAAAAACACAACATAAGAAATACCTTAATAACCACATGGTCTCAGATTTAAAAAACGCATTATCTAGCAATTCCGAAATGGATATCCCCTAATGAAACTTTAATATATTCGACTGAAATTTCCACACCTCACATAACATATTCTAAATTACTTGATTCAGATGACAACATCTTTACCAAAAAACAATTAGAAGAAAATGGAATAAATTTAAATTGGCTAACATATATGCAGATAAAAAATAAATATACTCTTCATAAAAATACTTTTGGTTTTCAACATAACAATCCTATAGACAAAATATTACTAGGACCAAATTTAAAAGTGATATCCAAATTATACAGCTATTTATTAAAACAGGACACCATAGAAGAACAAGTCAAAGGAGGTATGATTGCATGGGTGCAAAACTTTGGTTATGTAATAAATCTCCCAGAATGGGAAAAACTATACACAACTAATTATAAATTAACACTAGCAACATCATACAAACAAAGTATGAAGAATAAACAGGGTGAATTAGAAATTCAAGTAAATGAGGGAAGATATGATATAGTTGCCATTACAGAAACTTGGTGAGATGAAACTGACAAATGGGATATACAACTAGAGAAATTTAAATTATTTTAAAGAAACAGACCAAATAAAGGTGGAGTGGCACTATAAATGAGAAATAACTACACCTCTACAGAAATAGAGCACAACAATAATGAATATCATCTTGAATACATTTGGGTCAATATTAAAGGGGGTGGGGGAAATAACATTGCCATAGGTCTATACTAAAGGCCACCCAACCAAACAGAGGAAGTAGATGAACTTTTTGCTAGTCAGCTAACTAAGGTATGTAAGAAGCACATCACAATAGTAATGGGGGATTTTAATTACTCTGACATCATCTGGGAGATAAACTTTGTACCAAGTGGAAGATCCAACAGGCTCCTAATAAACCTAGCAGACAACTTTGTTACCCAAAAAGTAATATTGGAATATTGCAATGCAATATTGGAATTCAACATTATGCAAACACAAACAGTAGAACAAAATCAAACTAGGGTCTTGGACTTTAAGAGAACTAATTTCAAAAAACTTAGAGAAAACTTGGGAAAGATTCCATGGATGAGAATCCTCAAGGGGAAAACAACTCAAGAAGCTTGAGAAATTTTGAAAAGTGAGATTATAAAAGCCCAGTCTAGTTCAATATCAATGAAGAAGAAAAATAATGTCACAAAAGAAATCAGCATGGCTGCATAAAGAACTTTCTGACAAATTAAAAGACAAAAAGGACAAGTATAAAAAGTGGAAAGGGGAAATAACTAAAACAGAATACCAGCAAATAGCCCAAACCTGTAAAGATGAAGTGAGAAATGCTAAAGCTCACAATGAACAAAGGCTTGCAACAAGAGTAAAAGGTAACAAAAAAACCTTTCTTCCAACATATTAAAAACAAGAAAAAAAGTCAAGGAAACAATTGGTCCACTGCAGGGAGAAAGTGGCAAGAAGGTAACAAGCAACAGGAAGAAAGTAGAGCTACTCAACACAGTTTTTGCATCTATCTTTACACAAAGGGAAAAAACAGTCCAACCTATCAAAAACAGCATCATATTAGGAATACAAATTACAATAGGGAAGAAAATGGTAAAGGAACACCTGTCTACCCTAGATGAATTGAAATCACCAGGATCAGATGGATCACACCCCAAGGTTCTGAAGGAATTGGCAGATGAGATCTCAGAACAAGTGAACTATATCTTTCAAATATCCTGGAGCACTGGGGAACCACCAGAGGACTGCAAAATAGCTGATGTAGTTCCCATCTTCAAGAAAGGGGGGGGGAGCAGATCTGGGAAATTACAGACCTTTCAGCCTGATCTCAATACCAGGGAAGATTTTGGAAAAAATAATCAAGCAACAAATCCACAAATACCTAGAAACAAACAAAGTAATAACCAAAAGCCGATATGGGTTTGTCAAAAACAGATCATGCCAGACTAATCTTATAGCATTCTTTGACAAAGTGACAAACGTAGTGGACCAGGGGAATGCTGTCAATGTGGTTTACTTGGACTTCAGTAAGGCTTTTGACAAAGTATACAATAACCTACTACTAAATAAAGTAGAAAAATGTGGGATGGAGAGCAACACCTTCAGATGAATTTAAAACTGGCTAACTAAACGTACTCAATGTATAGTGCTCAATGGAACTACAGTGGTCCCTTGACTTTCACGGGTCCGACTTTCACAGAAAGGCTATACCATGGGTTTTCAAAAAATATTAATAAAAAATACTCCACTGTTTTTTTGAACACCATGGGTTTTCTTGATCTACCCCTTCCCCAGGGGCGAGCATGGAAGCCAATCACAGCTTTTTAAACATGGCACTTCCCTGGGTGGGCGGCTTTGCTCGCTGCTGCTGGGCTTGACAGCAGCCCCCCGACCACCACAACTGCCTTGTGCTGCAGGGTGTGTGTGTGGCCGCTTGCAAGCCCCTTGTCTCTGCCGCTGCCGCCTCCTCCTCTTCCACTGCCCCACTGCCTGAGCCCAGAAATGTCATTTACATGGTGCTGGTGGAAGATCCGCTATCGCTCTGGAGGAGAGCCCAGTGCAGGAACTGCAAGGACGGAGCTGGATGGAGCGCCACTGCTGGCCGCCCGAAGACTTTTTCACACATACACAGATCTCCTCCCCTTCTCTACTGGTTTAGGGCACAGGTTAAAAGGGAGTGCTGGGCGAAGGAAAGGCGGTCGAGGGGCGAGCAGCATCAGTGGTGGTGGTGGTGGGTGCGCCATGCTTTTTACATTTTTTAATACTATATTTATGTTGTAAATATAGTGTCTTTACTTCGCAGTTTTTTGTTTTTCATGGTGGTCTTGGAATGCATCCCCGCGGAAAATGAGGGATCACTGTACATCTACATGGAGGGATATAAGCAGTGGAGTACCCCAAGGCTCTGTTTTAGGCCCAGTACTCTTCAAAATCTTTATCAATGACTTGGATGAGGGTATAGATTAGGAACTTATCAAATTTTCAGATAACAGCAAACTGGCAGGAATAGCCAACACTCCAGAAGATAGGTGCAAAATACAGAAAGATCTTGACCAACTTGAACAATGGGTGCTATCTAACAAAATGAAATTCAATGATGAAAAAAATAAGGTTTTACATTGAGGCAAGAAAAACAAAATGCACAGGTACAGTATACAGGGTACATTGCTCAACAGTAGCATCTGAGAGAGGGATATTGGAGTCCTAGTGGACAATCATTTAAATATGAGTCAGCAGTGTACAGCAGCTGCCAAAAAAGCCAACACAGTTCTAGGCTGCATTAAAAGAAGGATAGAATAAAGATCACATGAAATGTTGATACCACTTTATAAGGCCTTGGTAAGGCCACACTTAGAATACTGCATTTGGTTTTGGTCGCCACGATACAAAAAGGATGTTGAGACTCTAGAAAAAATGCAGAGAAGAGCGACAAAGATGATTAGGGGACTAGAGACTAAAACATATGAAGAATGATTGCAAGAACTGGACATGGCTAGTTTAATGGAAAGAAGGACAAAGGGAGACATGATAGCAGTGTTCCAATATTTCAGGGGTTGCCACAAAGAAGGAGTCAACCTATTCTCCAAAGCAACTGAGGATAGAACAAGAAGCAATGGGCAGAAAATGAACAAGGAGAGAAGCAACATAGAACTAAGGAGAAATTTCCTGACAATTACAACAATTAATCAGTAGAACAGCTTGCCTCCAGGAGTTGTGAATGCTCCAACACTGGAAGTTTTAAAGAAAATGTTGAATAACAATCTGTCTGAAGTAGTGTAGAATTTCCTGCCTAAGCAGGGGGTTGGACTAGAAGACCTCCAAGGTCCCTTCCAACTCTATCTATCTGTCTGTCTATGCCACCCTTCTCAAGGCAACTCAGGGCAGCATACAACAATTATAAAAGCAACAATATGTAAAGAAATCTAAATTACTATAAAAGAATTATATATTGTTATTATTATATTGTGTTGCTGTTACAATTATTGCTCTTCTTTAGTTGTTATTATTATTATTATTATCAATAATAATAATAATAATAATAATAATAATAATAATAATTCCTGCATCAGAACCTGTATCAGCAAACAGATAAGAAAATTGAAAAGCCAGAGGTGAAAATAACAACAAAGTTCTGGAAAGATCTCTGGGAGGTCAAAAAGTACTATAGCAGGACTGCTGGGTGGATAAAGGAGTTTGAGAAGGAATTCTCAGGGAGCAATATGCAGCAGTTGGAGATAACACCTGAAATGATTGCAGAAAGAGTGAAGAGGGTAAAGAACTGGACATCCCCTGGCAATGATCAGGTGCATGGTTTTGGGCTGAAATACCTGACCAGCCTGAATGCAAAAATGGCCGAATTGTTCAACAAAATGCTACAGACAAGAAATATCAGTGAATGTCTTACAACTGGCAGAACATATTTAATACAGAAAGACGCAGCGAAAGGAGCCATATCAGGAAAGTACAGGACAATAATATGTTTGCCGACCATGCTCAAACTGCTGACAGGTATCATAGCTGACAGAATTCAGGACTACCTAGAAGAAAATGATATCATGCCAGTGGAGCAAAAGGGCAATAAAAGATGAAGTAGAGGTACGAAAGACCAGCTCCTAATTGATAAAATGATTTCGGAGAACTGTAAGAACAGGAAAACAAACCTATGCATGACCTGGATTGACTACAAGAATGCCTTTGACTCATTGCCACACAGCTGGATCATAAAATGCCTGGAAGTCATTGGAGTCAATGAAAACATCAGGAAATTCATAGAAAAGGTGATGAAATATTGGAAGACTGAGCTTTTTGTTGGGAATGAAAGCTATGGACTGATCAACATCAGAAGGGACATCTTCCAGGGAGACTCTTTGCCCCCATTGCTATTCATCATCGCTATAATCCTGCTGTCACTCATCCTACAGAAAAAAATCCTAGGCTACCAAACTGCTAGGAATTCACCAAAAATTTCACACCTGCTGTATATGGATGACCTGAAGTTGTACGGAAAATCAGAAACTGAGATACAGTCACTAACCAACATTGTGCAAATCTTCAGCAATGACATCAGCATGGAGTTTGGCCTGGATAAATGTGCCACAGTGGCACTGAAAAAGGGGAAAATCACTGAAAGTGAGGGCATTGAAATGCCAAATGGTCAAACCATCAAGCAGAGCTGGACAATCTGGACAGGAAAACCAGAAAATTAATGACGATCCATCATGCACTACACCCCCACAGTGACGTTGACAGACTGTATTTACCAAGGAAAATAGGCGGCAGAGGACTTTTGCAAGTGAAGCAGACAGTGGAAGAAGAGAAGCATGCATTAGCTGACTATGTGAAGGAGAGCAAAGAGTCAGCATTGATGGAGGTCAACAATAGGAAGCTTCTCAAGGTGAAGCAAACTAAGGACTAGTACAGAAAAACTGTAACTCAATGTCGTACGGACAGTTGGCGGAACAAAGCATTGCATGGCCAGTTCTTGGAGAAGATTGAAGGCAAAGTGGATAAAGAAAAGACCTGGTCATGGCTTACAAGTGGAACACTCAAAAAGGAGACAGAAGGACTAATACTGGTGGCACAAGAACAGGCCATTAGAACAAATGCTGTCAAAGCCAAAATTGAAAAATCAACAAATGATCCAAAGTGCAGACTCTGTAAAGAAACAGATGAAACAATCGATCACATACTCAGCTTCTGCAAAAAGATTGCACAGACTGACTACAAGCATAGACATGATGCTGTGGCACAGATGATCCACTGGAACTTGTGCCGGAACTACCATTTCCCAATGGCAAAGAACTGGTGGAATCATAAGCCCGAAAAAGTGGTCGAAAATGAGCAAGCAAAACTACTGTGGGACTTCCGACTTCAGACGGACCGAATTCTGAAGGATAACCCACCAGACATCCTGATTGTGGAGAAAAAGAAAAGAATCCCAGGGGACAGCAGAATTGAGGAGAAGTAGCTAGAGAAATTAGTGAAATACGAAGATCTAAAAATCGAGCTGCAACGACTCTGACATAAGCCCATGAAAGTGGTCCCAGTGGTACTTGGCACGCTGGGCGCAGTGCCAAAGGATCTCAGCAGACATTTGAAAACCATCGGAATTGACAAAATCTCCATCTGTCAATTGCAAAAGGCTGCTTTACTGGGATCGGCAAACATAATTCGCCGCTACATCATGCAGTCCTAGATGCTTGGGAAGTGCCCGACTGGTGATGAAATACGAAATCCAGCATAGTGATCTCGTTTGCTGTGTTGTATTGACATAATAATAATAATAATAATAATAATAATAATAATAATAATAATAATATGGCCTCGGTAAATTCTCTTCTTCAGTTTCTAACATTTTGGAACCTTAAAAAAGACTGATTTTTCAAGTTCAAGATTTAAAATTGCTTGTTTGAGATTTCCATTTGCAAAGTTTATTCTCTGCCTGTTGAAAGCTAATTTTAATCCTCTCTTTATGTTTCTCCATTTTTTAAATTCTTTGCTCGTTTATCAGAGGTCCTTGATTCCACCCTTTCCATTCGTCAAGCCTTCCAACTCTATCATCTACCTTTCTAATGTTGTCTTTTATGTCTCCCATATGCCTGTCATGACTTTGTAGTTTCTGTCAATTGATTCCTGCATTTTAATCATCATTTCCTGTAGTGATGCCAGTGTTATTGGTGATGTGTGTGTATTGGATGCTCCACCAATTTTATCGCCAGAGGCACTTTCAATGTTGCATTGGTTTGATAGAGTTGAGGGTGGGGCTGATGCAGGTGGTTTCCCCCCATGGTTTCATTTGAATGGAAGTGATAACAGTAAACATTTTGAGAACAATCTAAATACTGTCCCACTGTACCATTCATAGACTGTTCATGTTCTTATGATTTTAACTTCAAACCTTTCTTTAAGTCCCACAGCCAAACTTTTTACTGTCTGTATTTGACGTCTTCTTCAAATCAACCGTTTCTATATTTCTTAGACTCTAAGTGAAGTTAGCTCTAGTACCTTCCTATTAAATTCAATTTAATTCAATATAGATTTAGTCTATTATTTAATAGAAATTATTTCTATCTAATCCACCAGAGTTCTGATAGTAATTATCAATCACAATTATATAATCTATAGTCTGTGTATTGTGTATGTATAATATAGAACTGACAGTTTAAATATATAGTTAAGTCTATATTCAAAAATATTCCAAAGTTAATAGTTTATAGTACTTCATAATCTGGTAAGTAGAAGGTGGTTTATGTCTATCTTAGAGGTTAGTCATTGGTATAACATATGGTTTAGCAATGATGTAAGGGCTATAGTCAATGAAAAGGCTGCCTATAGGAGGTATAAAGAGTCTGGAAGTATAGCTGATAGAGAGGTGTATAAAATGAGACAGAAGGAGGCGAAACATAATATATGCTGCTAAAGCCTGAAAAGAGGAAAAAATTGTCAAATCTGTAAAGAAGGGGAATAAAACCTTCTTCAGATATATTAGTGATAGGAAGAAGAAAAACAGCACCATGAAGCTGTACTGGCAATAATATATACATTGATGGAAATAAGGTCACTGACCATTTCAATAGCTACTTCTGTTCAGTTTTCTCAAAAGACACCTTACAATATAGTACTATAGATGGATATAGCATTGCTTCCAGCTGTACAGATGCAGCTCCAGTGATCTTAGAAGCCGATGTCTTAGAAGAACTTGAACGATTAAAGATAAATAAGGCAATGGGTCCAGATGGCATCCACCCCAGAGTTCTTAAAGAACTCAGATTTGTCATTGCTACCCCCCTGACTGATTTGTTTAACCAATCCCTGTTAACAGATGTTCCTGAGGATTGGAGAATGGCCAGTGTTGTGCCTATCCACAAAAAGGGCAGTAGAGAAGAAGCTGGTAACTACAGGTCAGTTAGCTTGACATCAGTTGTAGTTAAAATGATGGAGACTCTACTCAAAAAGAGGATAAATCAGCACCTAAAAAACAATAACTTATTGGACCCAAATCAGCATGGCTTTACTGAAGGCAAATCATGTCAGACTAATCTCATTGATTTCTTTGACTATGTCACAAAGGTGTTGGATGAAGGTGGTGAAGAATCCATCCAATTTTACATCACCAAAGGTCTCCATTTCCCTATAGTCCTTCTCTTAGCTTGGCTAAGAACCCACGTCCCCCACATTCTGTGGTCCCAGAATTGCATTTCTTTTCCTAGTCTTCAATGTGTAGACCATATCCGCCAACCCTTCACAACTCAACTTCTGGCCCAGCTTGTCAGCACCCTGCCACCAGACATTTTTGACTTTGCCAAGGTTTTCAATGAAACCAAGGCAGATCAATTACCCACACATACACACCGACCTTACGACTGTGCCATTGACTTATTGCCAAATGCCAAGCATCCTGGAGGATGCCTCTATTCAATGTCAGAATCTGAATTGGCCCCCTTAAAAGACTTTGTAGACAAAAACCTGACCAGGGTTTTCATCCAACCCTACTCTTCACCATTGTCTACCCCAGTGCTTTTTGTTAAAAAGAAAAATGGAGATCTATGTCTCTGCTGGGACTATCGTAAACTGAATTCCATTACCCTCCATAACCAATACCTGTTGCCTTTGATCTACGAAGTTAGCACAGCAACCATCTTCACCAAGATCGATTTGCGTGGCGCTTACAACCTCATTTGCATCCGAGAAGGCAACAAATGGAAGACTGCCTTCGGCTTCCGCTGTGGCCATTTTGAGTTCACCGTAATGCCTTTTGGACTTACCAATGCTCCAGCAGTGTTTCAACATTTCATGAATGACATCTTTAAAGATTTTTTGCACCACTTCATGGTCGTTTTTCTCGATGACATTTTGATTTACTCCTCTTCCAGGGAAACCCACCTACACCACTTACGACAAGTCCTCCAACACCTCAGAGAAAACCACCTTTATGCCAAGTTAGAGAAATGCCAATTTTTTCGAACTTCCATTAACTTCTTAGGACATGTGATTTCTCCCCAAGGCATCGCCATGGACACCAAAAAACTTGATGCGTTGCAAACATGACAATGTCGAGTTAAAGATGTCCAAAGATTTTTGGGATTTGTTAACTATTACCGCACCACACTTTCATTCCAAGCTTCGCCACTTTGACTGCCCCTCACTCAACCTCTCCAGAAAGGAGTTAAAATTCAATGGGGCAATGCAAAGCAACAAGCCTTCCTCAACCTCAAAAGAGCTTTCATGAAAGAACCTATCTTCCAATATCCAAACCCCTCTCGTCCTTTTATCGTAGAAGCTAATGCCTCCAATATTGGAGTGGGGGCCGTACTTCTTCAACAATGCCATGATGAAAGACCTTTGTTTCCCTGTGCGTATTACTCCACAAAACTAAAACCTGCCGAATGCCACTACACCATTGGGAAAAAGAACTATTAGCAATCAAGACCACCTTTGAGGCCTGGCAACATTCCCTGGAAGGAGCCCATCACCAAGTAGAGGTCATAACCAACCACAAAAATTCCTCCAAGCTGCCAGCAAGTTAAGCCAGTGACAGATCCAATGGTCCTTTTTCTTTGCCAGATTTGACTTCCGCATCACCTACATTTCCAAGTGGGATAACAAGCAAGCCGATGCCTTGTCTCGCAAACCTGAGTACAACAAAGCCCAAGAACCTGTGCCGCTTCATACCATTCTACACCTCGTGTCGATCGCAACTGTCAAAGATACGATAGATCCTCAAGAACGAATTCGGAAAGTGCAATGCCAGGATATCTTTATAGACCAAAGAAAGCAAGACCTAGAACCTGATTCACCATGGACATTCTCTGACGACCTGCTACGTTACCGAGATCTGCTCTACATTCCAGCAGGCCCACTTCGAGGCCATGATAAGCCTGCATCTGGCCATTTTGGCCTTTCAAAATGCTATGCTTTGTATCCTGGACTTTTTGGTGGCCCAGACTTCTCCATGATGTCCACATCTATGTAAATTGCTGCCAAAACAGCCACCGGATCCCCTCCGGGCTTACTACAGTCTTTGCCTACACCTGAAAGACCATGGGGCACCATTTCCCTGGACTTTCTCACTTATTTACCTGTCTCTGCCGGATTTATAGCCGTGCTCATTGTGGTGGACATGTTAACCAAGATAGTGCATTTTATCCCTTGCTGCAGAATATCTATAGCGAAAATCACCACTCATTTAACCAGCACATCCAGAAAATCACCATTTATCCAGCACATCTTCAGACTACACAGCCTACCTGACACCATAGTCTCTGATCCAGGACCCCAATTCACTGCCAAATTTTGGAAAGAACTCATGACCGCACTCCAGGTCCAAGTTTCCTTGGCTTACACCCATCATCCCACAACAGACGGGGGTACCGAAAAAGTCATTGGCATCCTGGAGCAATACCTGTGTTGTTTCGTCCACAACCGACAGAAAGATTGGGCAAAATATCTTCCCTTAGTCGAGTTCACCTTTAATAACGCTGAACATACTTTCACACAGATCCTGCTGTTCTGCACGAACTATGGTTTTCACCCTTGATTGTTTCCGCTCATGATCACCGATTCTCCAGTTCCAGTCACCGGTGAATTTCTCACTGAGCTACATGCCATTCATGACCTCATCCAGTATTCCTTGACCAAAGCCAAGGAAGACTACAAACGATTTGCTGAATACCTTTCCTCCGAAACACCCAGCTACAAGCTTGACCAATGCTTCATAGGACCTTTTCCTGTTGAAAAGGTCATAAATCCAGTGACCTACCATTTGACACTGCCCAGCTCCATGCATGTACACCCTGTTTTTCATCACTCTCTCCTTGTTCCAGTCACCTCTGACTCTTCACTTTGGTCCCCAATTCCAGCCCCTGCTGTTCCTGCCAATCTGTGCCCAGCGCCCAGACTCCATGTTCCTTTGCCCCGCTTGAACATTACTGGCATCTGGGACTCTCATTGGCTCGATGACTGATTCCAGTACCTGGTGGAATGGTCGGTAGGCGGGCCTGGAAATTGCTTCTGGATGGATGCCTGAGATTTTTAAGCACCTGAGTTACTTTTTGACTTTCATGTACATTTTCCTTCTAAACCTAACCCCACCGGGGGAGGGGCCATGGGGAGACAGATGGTGTTGTGTCTGGTTCCTGTCAGCCTTTAGAATATTTAGACTCAGAAGATGGGGACAAAATAGAAACTGTCAATTTACCTGATTTAAGAGATGCAGAGGAGTTAGTGAGGAGGAGGAAGCAGATCAGCCGTCAAGTGAAAGTATGAAGACAAATGTATCTTTGGACAGCTCAAGTGTAGAAGATAGCAGATGAATAAACCCAAAGTTCAGAAGGGTGCAGAAAAGAAAGGATGAAATTGGGGGGAGGAAGTTTGAGATGTTATTTTAGAGCGTGTAAGTTAATTAATTACATCACTTCCAGAATTGAACGGAAGCAGAAGCGCTTTCATAAAAGTGAAATCAAGCCAAAATGGCAATTATTGTCTTCACTCTCTGATAAGTGAATTTTCTATTGCATGATTTATTGCTTTGTAATCAACAGAAACTGGCTCAGAGATAAGAAAAATGTTTCTAAGCAGACAGTGAGCTAATTAGAGAGATAAATAACCTTGTATCCAGTCTGAAAGGCTTGAAAGTATTTTTCTCCATAACGGAACTATAATTTACTAGGATTGAGGTAGAAGAAATAAAAGAAGTGTTATTTGTTTGAAAATAAACCATCTGGGAAGCTCTTATTATCAACAGTCCAGCCTGATTCAGAACAGGCACCAGAAGACCCGACAAGGAATAATGGATGGAAGCTGACCAAGGAGAGGTTCAACCTGGAAATAAGGAGAAACTTTCTGACAGTGAGAGCGAGGTTGTGGAGGTTGTGAGAGTTCCAACACTTGAGACTTTCAAGAGGAGACTAATCTCATCTCGTCTCGTCTCATCTTATCTCATCTCATCTAATCAGGTTTTTCCTCCTGTCCCCTAAAATCATTCTCACATACCAACATGTGATTTTAACCTAGGTCATTATTAGTCATGCGCCCCAGTTCCAAATGGGCCACCGCCCACTAGTGGGCCACGGCCCTGGTGTTGGGGACCCATGATGTAAGACATACAGTAGGCCAACGCTTCAGATCTCAACTCTCATAAACCTGATTATGGGATTGTGTATTTAAAGTACACCAAAAAGCAACCAATTTCATTATGATGTCTTTTTATGACAAATACTAAGATAAATACTTGGGAATACCTGTATTTTAGATGTATTTATTTATTTTCTTTTACTTAATCTGCTTCCATTTTTACATCGCTGCTGCCACCTGTTCTTTCCCCTGAATCTGTTTTTAGAATCCAGACTCTGAAATCTATCCTTTGGCTGTTTGGCACTACATAAATAAACACTAATTTGATTTTGCCACCAGAGTTACAATATACATTCAGCAACTGACACCTCTCAGGTTAATTTAACTCTATGAAATAAGTACATGAAGATATACACCTATAATTATGAAGAGAAGCATAATATCACCATCCAGAATACAGTTTTTATAGTCACATCCTATCAGTGTCAATGCTGCATAGTAATCTCTTTTCAGGAATCAGAAATATTTTGGGGTGTTTGATGTGCTCTTTGTATAGATGAAGGTTTCTTTACCACCCCTATAATCTACCCAAACTCCATTAACTGGATTGAACTACTTTTGACAAATATACCAGGCATTATCTGTGGAGATTTTCAGTCATCCAGGTCATAGTTGTAAAAAAAAGTTCTTTTTCAAAAGGTAACTGGACTGGTTTTGGTCTTCTACCTCAAGGAACAAACAGTCCAATTGCCTTTTGAAAAACTATTTTTTACATATACCAAGCAACAATTGCAAGACAATTCAGGTGGGCTAACCTCTTTTATCATGGGCACATCAAATAGGATACTCAATGTGCATCCAGAAAAAGGTTACTGGGTATTCAGATGGCAGATTTAAGCTTTCTATTTTTAAACATTTCCCTTAGGTACTGCATCCTGCAGTGAAGCACAGAAAGGCAAACTACAGCATCAGACAACATCTGAAGTAATGCCAAAACTAGACAGGAATTACTAAAATAAATAATCCTAAAACATTCTACCCAAGTGTAGAAAACAGTTTTATATTTCTCAGGGGGGGGGGGAATAAATTAGGAGGAGATAAATAATATCTAAAAAGTTAGGTTGGAAGCACTTATTATCCCAAGACCCTACTGTAATTTTTTTAACAGTATGTTTGAAATGATTTTTTTAAAGTATTTCTGCTTAGACTGTCCTCTACCCAAATTAAATTTTGAAGTCTGAGTTGCCTATGTATCTGATTTTGTTCCCTGTTCAGATGGGACTTCTCTTTCTGATCTACATATGGTTTAGATTACAACTCACAGACTGACTGGCCATTTCCGCACTAGCACTTTCTAACATAATATAGCCATTATGGATATACGGTATAAAGTCAGTCTCACTAATCTTACATATCCATTGACTGAGCTGCAATTTACAGAACTGGCAGGCACCAGTTTGAGAATCAGAAAATTTTTCACCCAAATGTAATTTCCACTGAAGTCAGCAGGGACCCTTTTCCAGTCCATCTGGATAGAATGTCACTCTTCCTATGCAGTTGCACTAAGTAGCAAATTTTGCTTGTTTCCTCTTGGTTTCCCCCAGTCATTTTGAAGCATCTTCTACATTGCATAATAAAATGCTTTTAAAATCCTACTCATATTTGCCAAATCAATTTAGTATAAGATACAAGGAACTCGGAGAGGGGCGGCATATAAATCCAATAAATAAACAAATAAACTGCAGTTCCCAAACTATAAATGCAACACCACCACCGCCACCGCCACCCTTTCCTTTTAGACTCACAAAGCAAATGACTGATAAGTTTCAGTCCTGGCAGCATTCCATTCTTCCTGCTTAAAAGTTTTCATAACTCTTTAAAAAGTGAATTTCCTTCCCCAATCAAAAAGCTTCCAGACAACAATTCCCATAACTCTGAATCAACATGAAAATTTGTAGACTTAATCCATTGGGAATTAGACTGGAAAAGACAGCCCCACTTTAATAAAAGCTGGTAAAATCAAAAGCATCACATAGTGGTTCAACATCTAAACATGTAAGATAAGTAAATATGTTGGTAAGCATACAGCACAGATATTAAAGACAGAAATACACAGAAGACAATAGAAAAACCCAAACTGAATTTAGGGAACAAATTCTCTATGGTGTTTTGATAAAATTAGCTGTATCTATCCTTCTCATCCTTGAACAGATGAAAAGGAAAGTCCAAATCTCTCAAATAATCTTGAACTAAGCAACACATTTTTTTAGGGAACAAGCTTGGACTAAACCTTCTTATAATGTCAGCTAGATAGTTCACAGGAAGATATTTCCATGGCCTCCTCCTACATTTTCACAGATCTCTGATGAGAAAGAAATGCTCATGCCAACTCCTCAAGACTTAATCATGAATGTAGAAGGGTGGTGGAGTGATACTACAAACTGTTAGTCTCTCTTTGGGTGATAAACCTAAGTTGTATCTCTTCTATCCACAAATCTGGCCATGTGTCAATTTTGATTTAGCCTCCAAAACTGTGAATTACAGACACTGGTCAGTGAGAGTAGCAGAGCAGAAATATCTGGGAGGAAACCAGTGACTGTGATACATGGAGAGATAGATAACAGGTTCTTTCAAGATCTTTTAATCTATGGAGAGCATAATTGTTACTAAAAAAGGCAAGTGAGGGTGCTATACACTTTCTGCTGCTATAAACTGCAAAAGGGGTTGAAAGTGAATGTGGTTGCCAAGAACAAATCAGATGCAGGTGCAAGATCTCAAGCCTTGGGTTGTTTACATATTTCCTCCCAGCTGTCACTACGGGTGTGTTTTTCACCAAGAAGCAACAGCTGCACTTGTTCTACTTTGATAGAATGTCGAGCAACTGCTGCCCACAAAGTGGCACAATTCAGACAACCCACTTCTAACTTCTCCCAGCTTCCAGTGGGCAACATCCACCGGATGGGTGGTGTTTGTGTGTGAGTGTGTGTGTGTGTGTGTGTCGGAGAGCGAGAGAGAGACAGACAGACAGACAGACAGACAGACAGACAGACAGACAGACAGACAAGCAGACAGACAGACAGAGATGAGGCAGAAGCTGAGAGGAGGAGAGTGGTATGTGAATTGGCATCAAATCTGCCTGGTAGCTGGGAGTCACTTGCTGTGGTTAGCTCACCAAGGAGTGTGAGTTGGGAGAGGAAAAGTTCATCCTGGTGTTAAATGCATGGAATTCAGTTGAATGGCCAGCCTAAAGTGTTCTCAGTCACAGAGAGGGAGCTAATCAGTTACATGTGTGCCCTTATATTGTTGCTCATTATTATCAAATCAGATTTTAATGACCCAAATAATTTGTATCATAGATCCTTCAAGGTATTCAGCAACCACATTTCAATGAAATAATTTTAAAGGCTTTCCTTTATGAGGTTCCATGGAATTAACCTTCAATAGATGCCCCTGGATTTCCAGGCATTGGAGGAGCAGGAAGAGTTCTGGGGGAAAGATCTAGCAGGATCTCTGTTTATCTTCTTTTTCCCTCTTCCCTATGCCTTCCTCAAACTAATCCGTGAGAGCAAGGAGATAAAGGTTCAGCCAGCCCCCATGTCTGCCACAACTCAATAAGGGGTGCAGGAGAAATGTAAACATCATAATTACTTTGGGTTCTGTTTTCAAAGGCGCTGGAGAATCCCCAAGACACATTTCCCTCACAGTTAAGGCACAGAGGCAGACTCATCACAGACAGCAAGGACCGCAGGCATGAACCATACCCCCAAATCCAGGACGCAGCCTGTTGTCATAGCCATCTAAGAGACGGTCCAGGATGCGTGTAAAATTCTCTGGCCATAATTTCTCTTCCTTTTTGAGCTGTCCCGGGAGCGTGGTGACACTGGAAGTCGAAGGAAAGAAAGAGTGAACCCAGGGGCAACACATGCGAAATTAGGAAAGAGAGCGTTACAAGACCACCACCATCGGGGGAGGGGTGAGGACGGATCCTTGCCTCGCTGGTTCGCGCCCACGCCCAATTTTCTGGCCTCCTCCCGTCCCTAATTCTGGGCATTAGGTACAGGTGCAAGGAAATTGGAGAGCAGCGGCGGCGGTGGCTGCTGGAGGCGAAGAAGCGAAGGAAGACTAGAGTGCTTACCAGGTCGCCCAGCACAGGAAGTGTACAAAGATGATCGACAGACCCGAAAACATAACGATCGTTGACTCCTTGGCAGAAACCATCTTCACTTGCCATACTTTAAGCCTGATTGCGCGTTTCCCCGTCACTAAAAGCCTCGTCCAGAGAGGAGATCACCCGGCCGCTAAAGGGGTGGGGGGAGTGAGCGGGGCGGGGGAAGGAGAGGAGGAGCGGACGATCCCACCACTGGCACGCACGATCTTCCAGCCGGGAGCCTGCCTAGACAATGATCCGGTACCCGCCAAAAGGCAAAAGGAGAAGGAGGACGAGGAAATAGGGCCCGTTGCTCAAGCCAAGTTCCCACACAGCCCAAAGCTACATCATGTCGGAGCCGAAGCCGAGGCGCGTTAGCGTCTGAACGCGTACACCAGTTCCTCCTCTGTGAGTCCTTTCCCTTCACTCTTTGGGGGATTCCAGGTTTTCAAACCCCACCTCTTCCTCTGGGCCCCTCCTTCTCTCCTTCCCATTCCCATTACAGTACAGTACTCTGATTCATCTCCCCTACACCTCGTTTTTGGTCGGCTTTAAAAAAAAATTCCGCTTTAGCAAGATTGGGGTTTAACTTAATTTCATGGAGTTCTCTGCGCGGATCGGCAAAATCAGTCTCGACATAATAGCCAGACATTAATGAATCTCCGAGCATATTCAGTGTGCCTTGACGATTACCTTTAGGAGCATAACGGAAAGTCCTGCTCCTCAGTTACCTCATCTGCAGCCAAAAGTATAGTATAAGGCTAATTAATGAAATAATAAGGAAAAAAGTATATAGAAAGGTGCCTTATTTCCTCCTCATAATCAAATAAATCACTTTCACCAACATAATCTGGAATTAGGAAATTTCTTTAAAATTACCAGCTATTCAGGAGAATTTTTCTCATTAACTAGAATTAAAGAATTCGTGAGAATTGACATTACTTTAACTAGGATTAAGATGAAATGTTAATATAAATTGCTAGTCCATGTATGATGTGCCATATGCTAAGTAAATTATCAAGATGACCTGTAAGTGTGTATGGAGATTTGCAGCCATCCAGTAAGTCAATGGTTGTCCCAAAGGTTCTTTTCAAGAGGTAACTGGATTTTCTGGTTTTTCTTTGAAGACATTTCACATCTCAGCCAAGAAACTATACATTTCTGAGATGAGCTCAAGAAGCTTCTTGGATGTGAAGCAAAACAAAACAGAAAGTCCAGTTGCCTCTTGAAAAAGAACCTTGGGACAACCAAGATTAAGGATAAATTTTGCTTCCAAAATAAAAAGAGCAGAATCATTAATAAGCTTCTCTCCAGGCCTAACTAATCTGTCTTCTACCTTTCTCTTCTCCAGATGCTACAGACCTCCTTGAATGGCATTATGGGTGATCACATCTGGCCTGCAGGTGACCACAGATGGCAGCAAAAACATCTCTTAGCTGCCATGAAGCTTTTTATAGTCCAGACTGGAAAACCTTGGTGACATCCTCTCTTTCATTTCTTTAAAACCTCTATAATCCATAATATACTACCATATTTTTCATATTGTAAAATGCACCCTTTCCCCCCCTAAAAGAGAGTGGAAATGTCAGTGCATCTTATACATCAAATATGAATTTTTGGCCTCCTGAAGCCCGGTCAAAGCATCCCATTTTTCACAAAACTGGGGTATGCAGAGGATTTGGGCAGCCTGCAAAGTGCTCCTGGGGATGGGGGAAGGCAAAAACACCCCCATTTTTGCAAAAAAAATGTGCAAAAATGTGTCACCAGGAGCATTCTGCAGACTTCCCAAACCCTATACCAGTGGTCCCCAAACTATGGCCCGCGGGCCAGATGCGGCCCGCTGAGGTCTTTTAACCGGCCCGCAGCAGCACACGAGATTTTACCGATCGATATAATAAGCTTCCAAATCTCCTGTCCACTCACCGCAGGTGGCTGCTAAGTGAGGAGGAGGTGGAGAGGCAAGAGGCGGGGAGGGAAGCGGGCCTGCAATTGGCCCTTTTCTTTGCCGCCTTTAGGGAGAGAAACTGCTGCTGCCCTATGCCAGAGCAGCAACAGTTCCTCTCCCTAAAGGCGAGAAAGAAAGGGGCCATTGCAGGCCCTCTTTCCTCCCTGCCTCTTGCCTCTCCACCTCCTCCCCACCTCCTCCTCCGTGGTGTGTGGACGGGAGATTCAGGAAATTGGCGATTCAAAAACTCCACTGAAAGTCTAGGTGTGTGTAGGGGGGAGGTGGCTGCTTGCAAACCCCTGACCTCTACTGCCTCCCCCCCCATGGCACAAGGCGAGCACACCTCCACTTCTCTCTCTCTCCGCTTCTCCGGCGGGCACCGCCTCCGCGCCTACCCCTTCGCTCTGCCTCCACAGCAGCTGCCATTGGTGCAGCGACAGTGGCGGCTCCTCTTGGACCAGGCCCCACCAGCGGGTGCCGCTTTCCATGGAACTCACCCTGAGCCTGGCGTTGACGCTGCTCCTTTCCCAGGCAGCCAGCTTTGCTGGCCAGCACAGGGCAGCCGCCACGACAACAACAACAACGGCCCCATGGCAGCCACTGATGCCAAGAGCCCGAAGACTGCTCTCCAGCATCAATGCCAGGCTTAGGGTGAGCAGAGCTGCGCGCCAGCGGCAGGAGCTGTTGGGAAGGCAGGTGCGGCGCCTCTGCCAGGAAGAGCTGTCAAAGAGGCGCTGAACGGGGACAGGGCGGTCCCCACTGCCGGTGTCAGCAGCGAGGTGGCTGACTGGGGCGGGAGACGGCTGGAGTTGCACGGAAAGCGGCACCCGCTGGTGGGGCCTGGTCCGAGAGGAGCCGCCGCTGTCGCTGCACCAATGGCAGCTGCCGTGGGGGCAGAGCAAAGGGGAGGGTGCAGAGGCGGTGCCCGCCGGAGAAATAGAGAGAGAGAGAAGTGGACCAAAAGAAAGAAAAGGGAGAGAGGGAGGGAAAGAGAAATGGAGAGGAAGGAAGAAGGAAGGGGAGGGAGGGATGAAGAGAGAGAGGGGGGAGAAAGAGAGGGAGAGAGATAGAAAGGGAAAGAGAGAAAGAGGGAGAGAGAAAGGAAGAGGAGAGAGAGAAAAGGGAGAGAGAGAGGGAGAGAGAAAGGAAGAGGGAGAGATGGAAAGAGAGAGAGAGAAAGAGAAAAAGATGGAGGGAAAGAACGAGGGAGAGGAAAATGAAACAAATGAGAGAAAAGGAAGAGGGAAGAGAGAAGTGGAGAGGAAGGGGGGAGGAAAAGAAAGAAGGAAAAATGGAGGGAGTTTGTTGATTTAAGTTTAAATTTACTTGTTAATAAAGAAGTATAAATTACTTTACTACTTAATTATTAATTACTTAATTACTTATTACTTCTTTATTTTAAATATTGTATTTGTTCCCATTTTGTTTTTTACTTTAAATAAGGTATGTGCAGTGTGCATAGGGATTTGTTCATAGGTTTTTTTAATAGTCTGGCCCTCCAACAGTCTGAGGGACAGTGAACTGGCCCCCTGTCTAAAACGTTTGGGGACCCCTACCCTATACGCACCCCATGTTTGCAAAAAAAAAAGGGTGAAAATATGCTATTTTTCACAAAAATGGGGGGTGTTTGCTTTCCCCCCAGCAGTCCTTTGCAGGCTTCCCAAACCCTCTGCACACTCCATTTTTGCAAAAACAGGTGAAAAATGGTCCAGTTTTTTTGCAAAAACTGGGATATGTTTGCCCCTCCTGCCAGCTGCTAGGAGCTCTCTGCAAAATCTCTCCCAAATCCTGTGTGCCCCATTTTTTACAAAACAGGTAAAAAAACAAGTCTCTTTTTATGAAAAATGGGGTGTGCAGAAGGTTTGGGAGGCTTACATAGTGTTCCTTGGGTTGGGAAAGGCAAAAACGCCCTATTTTTGTGAAAAACAAGGCACGGAAATGGTTTGGGAGGTTTGCAGAGTGATCCTGGGGGTCGGGGAGGACAAAAACTTTTTTCTTACTTACCTCTTTGAAATTTTGGTGTGTCTTAAACACTAGTGTGTCTTTTCTAGTCTGAAAAATATGGTAAATTGCTGTTACCTCTCCTTACTGGCTGGTTAGCAGAATTGTCTTTCTCATTTTTCTGACTGATAGATTCTTCATTGGTTCTCAGAGTGGGGTGGATGGGTAGGAATTGCCTAGAACAGGCGTAGGCAAAGTTGGCTCTTCTATGACTTGTGGACTTCAACTCCCAGAATTCTTGAATTACGGTAATCATGCTAGCTCAGGAATTCTGGGAGTTGAAATCTACGTGTCATAGAAGAGCCAACTTTGCCTACCCCTGGCCTAGAAGATAGTAAAATCAGAGAGAAAAAAAAATAATAGAATGGATTACAAGGTGGATTTCACATACACAAACACACACACACACACACACTCACACTCAAAATCATGGAAAGCTGCAGAGAAAAGAGGAAGTTGCAAATTAACTGCTTTATTTAAAACTATCTCTCAACCCATCAATGTAGGCAATTGGATTAATTGTCACTGAGCACAAAACCCAGAAATGTCTAAGTCACAGAGGGAACTAAACAATTACATGTGTAACTTATATTGTTGCTCACTATTATCAAATCAGATTTTGATGACCCAAATAATTTGTATCACAGTTCCTTCAAGGTATTCAGCAACCACTTTTCAAGAGTTTAGAAATATTTCTGTTCAATCAGAGCTTGCTGGATTTCTTCAGACAGAATTCCATTTTACCCAGCTAGTAGAAAAGACTCCTCCAATCAGAAAGCCAGACTGTTTTATTTGGGCCATTAAAAATACTATATAGGGGGTGGAGCCAGGCTGAAGCGACGTGCAAGTCAGAAGCTCCTGGTTTGTACTCGAGATTTCCCGTTAAAAAACCAATTAGTGGTGTTAATTCTTCTTGGTGGGAAGAATTACAGTGAGGGGAAGCATCCAGCTATCGGGGGGTCTGCAACTCCCCCCCCTAGCGGGTGGGAAAACCCCGTGTTTTGGCGGGGAAAAAAGCCGGGGTTTTGTCCCCAGCCCGAAGGCCTGGCTTGCTAAACTGTCATCAAGGAAGCAAAAAAACTGAGCGGCGGCGGCACCAGCGCTTTGGGGGGGGGAATCTTCTTTTATATATATCTACAACAACATTAACAATACTTACCCAGGAAGATTCAGAGGTGGAACAACGATATAGTCTCCTGCAATCAAGAAGTGGCGATTGAAGAGAGGGGAGCGCGTTATCGGCAGAGGGAAAAGTAAGTCGTTGATGGTGGGCGGAAGTGGTTGCAGCTGGCTGGAGAGCTTATATTGAAGCTCGGGATAGAGAGCGGAAAGCGGGACGGAGACCCTAGAAGGACCGGAGTTGTAAGGCCGGCGTGCTGGGAAAGCGCTGCAATGAGTTGGAGTGAGACCGGGGAACAGTTAACGAGACGGGAGACTGGGAACGTGGGAGACGCAGTGCTGCTGGATTAAGAAGACTCCTCTACAGCCATCTACCATCTCGAAGGAAACAAACAAGCAAGAGACAAGGAAGAACGGCGAGAGGAGTTTCGAGAGTTGTGAGAGGTTTGAGAGCTGAGACAACCGCCGTTTGTGTTATTTGCCCCTCCTCCCCTCCAGCGAGTTCAGAGAACTAGCCACCATTAAAGAAACTCGGCTGGGAGGCGATAGAGACGACAGAGAAGAGGCGGAAGAGGGTGAAGGAGGGCTAAAAGACAAAAAGCTTGTTGCTTCAGTATGGTCTGTGGGGGGTTGTAAAATTTAAGCTGTCTGAAAGAAGGAGAAGAACAGAGAGAAGAGAAGACGCCCGTCTCTTCTGTATGCCGAGTGGGAGAATCGTTGTCGACATTTAAGATACCTCGTGCTCTGGTGAATTACTGAATGAACTGCTGACGCCTAATTGAAACCAACGCTGCAAATTTGGACCCGATTGAAACGTGTCGTATTTATAATTACTTATGTTAGTTACTTATATTAGTTACTTATTTTCTTAGTGCATTTTATTAACATTATTACTATCACCTTTACTATTATTAATATTATTAATATTGATTATTGTAATTGTTAGTTTTGTGTTGTTTTTTCCCCACTCTTTCTTTCTTTCGGTTTTTTTTTCCTCTCCTTTTGCTGATTTAGTTTTGCCTGTATTCCTTCTCTTTTTACATTCCTTTTCTTGTTCCTCCTTATGCCCACGTGCTCTCCCTAATTTAATCTCTCTCTCCTTCCCTCCCCCCGTCCTCCTCCTCTAACTAAGATTAAGAAACCTTATCTCTTTTTTGATTTCCCTCGGTTTAACAATCAAAATGATTAATTAACTGTGACTAATTGTGATTAATTGATTGTTGATTTAGGGGTTATACCAAGAACCTTAAATTAATTGGTATTTGACAGTTGATATTAAACAATACTGTGAAGGATTAATTAATAATTATTACATATAGTGTTTATAACATCACTTATAGAACGTTGTAAGGTTTTTTAAGACTAAGCTTGAATTAACTTAAGGTAGACCTATACTATTTATAGTATTTATAATATTTATATTTATAATATCTATACTATTTATTATCTTTTATTAACTGTTAACCAAGACTTAATTAACTTACACAATCTTGATTACTATTAATATTAATATTAGAGTATAGTTTTTATGAAGGATTAACTATTTATCTTATTTTTATCTAAACTCTACTCATATTCTGATTGAACACTATTGTAATTGACTAACTGCCAATAAGTGAACAATTAAGTGATAGACATAGATATAATTAATTAGAAATCAGAAACTTTGCACCCTGTATTTGACCTTTCCCTACTACTATTGGAGAATTCAGCTGTATTAGAACGAACCTAACTATTTTAATCTCCCAAACAAGACTATTCTTGAACTGTGACTTAAATAACATCCCTATCTTCACGACTCAATTGAACACGTGGAAAGGTCACTACTTTGGGATAATTTGGATAATTTGGATAATTTGTCAACTATCTTCGTCTGGTTAGGGAGCATGACAACTAATTTCTCTAAATACCAAAAAAAAGCTACACCAGGAACTCCGACGATGCAAACTGTAAAACCAAACACAGAAATGGCAACCACTGACAAAAATTCTTTGCAATCGATTCAGGCCTCACTAAGTTTGATTCAAGAGTTTATGGTCCGCAGCCAAGAGGTAGCTACAGTTACTCAAGAAACCATAAGGCAAAACCACGAGGAAACAAAACAAAACTTTGAAAAGATGTCTGGAAAGATGGAAGGCCTGGAAAATCAACTTGAAGGTATACAAGAAATCATAATTAACCATGAACAGAGGATACAAAATATTGAAACAGACACAAAAAGAATCGATGAAAGAAGAATTGAATCAGAAAGAAGATTAATTGCGGCCAATAATGAGCTCGGAAATTCAATCGCAATCCTGGAGATGGAGAAAGCAGCTTATTTTCTTCGCTTCCAAAACATTCCGGAAAATACAGACGAAGATCTATTTAACAAATTATCCCAGTTGATTACCGACAACACACAGATCGAACTAGAGGAGATCAAGGACCACATTGACGAAATTTATAGAATACAAACAAACTATGCCAAGAACCACAGATTACCCAGAGAGGTCCACGTAAAATTTACCAAAAAATCCATTAGGGATGAAATATATAAATCAACAAGAAGTGGGAAAATCATGTACCAAGAAAAAGAAATTATAATACTCAAACAAATTCCGAAAAGAATAAGGGAGAAAAGAAGAGAATTCCACTTCTTCACGGCAAAACTACTGAGAAGGGGAATCCCATACCGATGGCTAATTCCGGAGGGTCTTCTGGTAACATGGAACGGAAAAAAAATTAAAATAGACTCGTTCGAGAAAGCGGACTATTTTATTCAAAACAATCTAGAGCAAGACACAGAGATTCGCCAGACCATAGAGAAACTATCACAGGAGGTGAGACGGAGGGAGGATAGAGGAGAGGAAGAACAAGGTGAGGAAAGACAACAAAAAGAACAAAGGGTAACAACAAGAGCGGCGGCTAAACGTCAATAAAGGAAGAGAAGGTAACCGGAGAGGAGAAAGAGGAAAATGACACGAAAGACACTTGAGTTGATCTCTGTAAACATCAACGGATTGAATTCTCCGATAAAAAGAAAACAGATAATGACAAAACTATTAAAACAAAATTCAGATATATCATGTCTTCAGGAAGTACATATTAGGAAGCAAGATTGTAAACTTTTAGAAAATAAAAAACTAGGTAAATTATTCACAGCCCTATCAGACTCAAAAAAGAGAGGGATTGCTTTGTACATTAAGGACATTTACCAACCAGAAAAAATCTATTCAGATGAAGATGGCAGAATTCTAATTGTAAAAATTAAAATAGGTTATAGAGAAATAGTGATAGTGGCGATTTACGCCACAAACACAAAACAGAAACAATTCTATCAAAAATTAGCTGAACAACTAGCACAGGTACAAAAAGGTGACATTTGTATTATTGGAGACTACAATGCAGTGAGCGACCCCAAAAAAGATTTTAAATCTGCAAAGAAAAAACTAAAAGACAGGAAAACACTACCACCAGAATTCCAGGAAATAGCAAGGGAATATAGACTGGCAGATATCTGGAAAGAAAGACACCCATTTGCACGGGAATACACCTTCTACTCAGCACCGCAAAAGTCATGGTCCCGAATTGATATGATTTGGACAGACCAAAATTTTGGGAAGTTAATCCATGAAATTGAAATAGGTCCAAACATTTGGGCAGACCACCAACCAATATTGATGAAAATTAAAATACCGACCCCAGGTCAACACCGGTGGTCCATAAACCAACTGTTATTTCAAGATCAGGATTATATCAAACGTATCAAACAAGAACTAAAATTATTTTTAAGAGACAATTGGAATAGTGATACCACTATTCAGAATATTTGGGACACAACAAAAGCATTTATGAGAGGCATAACAATAGCTTATTTAGCAAAAAAAAAGAAACAGAAAGATAGGAAATTAAACGAACTTAAGACCAAATTAAAACACGCAGAATTAGAAGCCCAAAAAGACCTCCAAAACGGGAAAATAAGAGAAGAGATAGATGCAATAAAACACAATATCAATTTAATAATACAAGATGAAATTGCCACAAAACTAAGGAAAACCAATCAATATCAATTTGAAAATGCGAATAAAATAGGCAGATGGCTTGCTTATAAACTAAAAAAGCAAGAAGAAGAACGATACATACAAACGTTAGAAGATAAAAATGGGGAATTACAACATACACTGGGGAAAAAAAAGAATATAGTAACTGAATATTATGCTCATTTATACCAAAAGGAAGAAACAAACCAATCCCAACTAAATAAATATCTTGAGGAAGCGGAAATACAAAAGATATCAGAATCAGATGAAACCATACTAAACAAAGAAATAACTAAACTAGAAGTGGAATACGCAATAACCAAACAAAAGAACAGCAAAACCCCAGGTACTGACGGGATACCGGCCGAATTCTATAAAGAACTAAAAGACTACTTATTAGAAATCCTAGTAATAATATTTAATGAAGTATTGGAAAAAGGCTTGCTACCAACATCCTGGACACAAGCCTTGATAAGTCTAATCCCGAAAGACCCGGAAAAAAAGAAACATATACAAAACTATCGGCCCATATCCCTCCTCAATGTCGATTATAAAATATTCATGACAATAATAGCGGAAAGATTTAAACCAATTTTAAACAAAACAATAAAGGAAGATCAAAATGGCTTTCTCCCAGGCAGATACATAAGGAACAATACAAGAATAATTCTTAACACCCTAGAATACTATGAGACACACTCCGAAAAACAATTAGCACTAATATTCTTGGACGCCCAAAAAGTTTTCGACAATTTAAGGTGGGAGTTTATCCTTGAACTAATTAAAAAAATGCAATTCGGCCCCAAAATGATAAACATGATCCAAACTATATACAATATGCAATCCGCTCAAATTATATTTAATGGGGAACTAACAGGATCTTTTCAAATTGCAAAAGGTGTTAGACAAGGATGTCCTTTATCTCCACTTCTATACATCTTGGCAGTAGAAACACTTCTTAATCAAATAAGATCCAACATGGAATTTATAGGTCTTAGAACAAAAAAACATGAATTTAAAGTTCAAGCTTATGCAGACGACCTAGCATTCATTTTGGAGGACCCAATAGAAACAGGGGAACACCTGCTGAGAGAGATACAACGGTATGGAGAAGTGGCCGGCTTAAAAATCAATAAACAAAAAACTAAAATTATAAAATTATAACTAAAAATATGGACACTAAACAAGAACATGAATTAGAGACATTAAAAAGTCAAAAAAGTCAAATACCTGGGCATAACACTAACGAATAGATGTGGTACAATACAAAAAGATAATTACGATTCCCTCATTAAGAAAACAGAACAACAGTTAATTAGGTGGAATAAAATTAATATCTCACTATCAGGGAGGATAGCCACAATTAAAATGTCTATACTACCGAAATTTTTATATTTATTCCAGACGATCCCAATAAAATTAAATCAAATTTTTTTTAGCAAAATAAATACAACCATTTCAAAATTCATCTGGGCGGGGGGAAAACCAAGGGTGTGATTTAAAGCCTTACAAGACAGAGTAACACAAGGTGGATTTGGATTACCAAACTTCCAAGTCTATTACGAAGCATCGGTCCTTTCATGGGTTAAAGAGTGGATAACCCTCCAAGATCAAAGACTTTTGGCCTTGGAGGGTCATAACATTCTCCAAGGATGGCACAGTTTCCTATGGAGCGAAAAAGGGAAAACGCCAGTATACTTCAGATGTCACATGATTAGGGACTCCTTAATAAATGTGTGGTTAAAAACTAAAAAAGAACATTACCACAAAATCCCAAAATGGTACTCCAGTCTTGAAGCCCTCAGACACCCAAACTTATTTCAATCAATAAAAATATTGAATTACAACCACATATTAGATGAGAAAGGAGATATAAAATCCAGACAGCAACTAAGAAATCAAAATATCGATATTGACTGGTGGTCCTATGCTCAAATTTTGACGAAATGGAATAGAGACAAAAAAAAAGAAGGGATCCAAGAAAAAGAAAGTATAATCGATAAAATATTATTAGGATATCCGAAAAAATTTATAACCAAAATGTATAATTATATGATGGGGTACTCTATGGAAACTGAATTAGTAAAAGAAAATATGATCACCTGGGCTAAAAACATAGGGCATCCCATTTACATTGAACAATGGGAACAAATGTGGAGAAACCTGATAATTACTAAATCAGTTCCATACAAAGAGAACCTACAAAAAATGTTTTATAGATGGCATCTATCACCAACGAGACTGGCCAAGATCTACCCTACCATAAAACCAAATTGTTGGAGGTGCAATAGCAAAATTGGAACATTTTTTCATTTATGGTGGACTTGCCCCCTCATCAAAAAACTATGGAAAAAATCCAAACATGGATACAACAAATCACAACAGTTTCCTTAAAACTCACACCAGAAATATTCCTCTTGAGCATAATTGATTTGAAAAACAAGAAAGAAGACACGTACCTAATACACCATATAATTACAGTTACCAGAATAACAATAGCACAAAACTGGAAAAGAGATACTATACCAACTGAAAGAGAAATCATCAAAAAAATCTATGAATGTGCAGAAATGGATAGGCTTACTCAAAAACTCAAAAATAAAGAAGACTCGAAATTCTACAAAAACTGGGAAAAATTTTACAATTGGGTAAAAAGTAAGAAAAGAAATAAATGAAGAAAGGGGGAAAATATAACGAAACACTACAAAACGTAGATATATTAAAATACTAAAATATTAAAATATTAGTGGAAAGCGTAGAAATGACTGTAGAAAAACTCTAGAATTCTGAAGGATAATATCGGACTACTAAGAATACCTTGATCAATCCAGCACGATTTCTTCTCAAATGTAAATATATATTGATATAAATACTACTTTAACGAAACCGCGGCTTCCATATGCCGCCCAAACAAACAATTTAGACCTTTTAGAACTATTACAGTTCAATGGGGGGGAGGGGTTGGGAGGAAGACCCAAAAGACCCAAAAGATAACGAACTATAGAGATGTATTATGTTAACCACAATAGGTTATGATATGTATTGGTTTAACAAAACAATTTGAATGGAGTAATCATGGCATAACAGCAAGTATGTCTCAGGTTATCACAATGTTGTGAATCGATGTATCTTTCTCCCTTTGTACATAATCTTTTTTGTAAAACAATAAAAATTATTTTTCAAAAAAAAAATACTATATAGATTGAATTTTTATTGCACAATCTCACACAAGGCCATTCAGAAATTATGCCCACTGAATTGAATAGTGCTTACTTCCAAGTAATATGTGTGAAAATGTTCTGCATTCTTGGACCTTTTAAACATACTGGTTTTGTTATGTATGCAAATCCTAGTATGTAAATAGCCAATATGTAAATATGTTATGGTAAATAGGTGTATATGCATACCAGCCGCGGATTGACTAAGCCGCAGCTGGAAAATTCAAGCGGCTGTCAAAGCTGCACCTACCAAGGGAAAAACTTTTAAAAAGGGAAACCCATGCCACGCGCTTGGTCTTTTTGCTGCAAGTTACTTTTGTACACTTTGTTGCAAGTTCTTCTCATACAAGCCAATTCCTAATAAATATGAATCAGGCTACCATGTGTGTGTCTCTCTCTCTTACTTCGAACTTAACACTGGCGATGAGAGAAAGTAGAACCAACACGCAAGAAGAAGTCATGGAAGCATCCTCAGTTGCACAAGCGCCAGAATATTTCGACCCAGAGGAGACCAATTGGGACACATACATAGAAATATTTCTAGAAGCATCTGGCAATGAGGATGCCAGTGACAACAGAAAATACACAATATTTCTCAATCACTGTGGGCCACAAATCGACAATCTCGCCCCAACGCTAACAGATCCTGACCCACTACGATTGGTACCATCGGCCACCATAACAATGAAGCTGAAGGCACACTTCAAGCCAACCAAGCCATCAAAAGTCTACTGGCACAAATTCGAGAACACGGAGCAAGCTGACGGAGAGACAATAAACCAATTTGTCACTCATCTCAGAGCGCTCTGAAATGCAAGTATGAGAACCCAGAACCTAGGCTGATAGACAGAATAATCTTTGGTATGTGGAAAGCAGCCCTCTGGAACAAGCTCATCATGGATGAAGACACTACACTTCAGGAGGTCCGCAAAGCCTCTCAAGCAATAAAGGTCTTGGAAGCAGCTGAAGATCTAAAGAGAAACTCCATAGCGATAAACCTTTTAAAAGCTGATGCAGCAGAAACGGCAGAGCCAAACGAACCAGACGATGAAAACCCCGGCCACGAAGAGCAATGCTGTCTGCAGATCTCATCCACAAACAGCAGGAATCCAAGGAACCGAACCAAATGCCAGGGATGTAGAGCACCCCATCCAAGAGCAAGGTGCTCTTTCCGAGACATGATCTGCTGCCGCTGCAACAAATGCAGACACATCATCGAAGGACTCTGCAGGACTCTGCAGGATGACTTCAGCCCTCAGACCAGAAGTCAATGTCCATTCAGGAACAGCAGCCACAGAGAAAACCATCTTTCCAATAACTTTTCCAAAAGTTACCCACAGAGAGCGTAAGGCAACAGTCGGGAACAAAACTGAGTAGCCATTACCCTGCAGTAAACTACACCGGCCATGGGGCAAAGAGTAAAATTTTGGTGTCCCTCTTGCTAAATGGCCAACCATGTAAGATGGAGCTGGATATGGGTTCGAAATTTACCGTTATACCATGGCACAAACTTAAATTGTACATGCCGAACCTAACAAGGGACAAATGAGAACCAGTTACAACGACTATGCGGGACTTTCAGGGAAACAGGATTCCAATATTGGGGCGTGTGGGAGTCCCAGTAATTTTTAAACACCATGTATAAATGCTGCCATTGATTGTAGTAGATGGGGCAAAACACACATTGTTGGGAATGGAATAGATGGACCCACTAGGTATAGAATTAACAGGGATCCATAAGATTCAAGAACACTCCAATGCCGATTTTACTAAGGAATTCCCAGATATATTTGCCATGGGTTTGTGAACTTACAAAGGGGCCCTGGTTTCCTTTAACTTAGACCCAGCAATCACCCCTTTGCACCTCAAGCCCCAAAGAGTACCCCTTCCACTCCTGTTCAAGCTACATGCCCAATTGGACAAACTCATAGCCCAAGGAATCCTTGTCCCAGTGGATTATGCCCCATGGGAAACACCAATAGTGACCCCACTTAAATCAGACGGGTCTATAAGATTTTGCGCTGATTATAAATCAACTCTTAACAAAGCACTCCAGAATAACACATGTCCAATCCTTTTTTTTAAATAAATTTTTTATTGGTTTTGCACATTTGTATATAACATAAAACAAGCATAAAACAGTGCACAGTGCATATCTCCGAGACCGCCTTCTGCCACACGAATCCCAGCGACCGATTAGGTCCCACAGAGTGGGCCTCCTCCGGGTCCTGTCAACTAAACAATGTCGGTTGGCGGGCCCCAGGGGGAGAGCCTTCTCTGTGGCGGCACCGACTCTCTGGAACCAACTCCCCCCGGAGATCAGAACTGCCCCTACTCTTCCTGCCTTCTGTAAACTCCTCAAAACCCACCTTTGCCGTCAGGCATGGGGGAACTAAACATCTCCCCCTGGGCACATTTAATTTATACATGGTATGCCTGTGTGTGTGTCTGTTAGTATATGGGGTTTTTTAAATCTTTAAATATTTTAATTAATTGAATTATTTATGATTTGTTTTACACTTGTTGTGAGCCGCCCCGAGTCTTCGGAGAGGGGCGGCATACAAATCCAAATAATAAATAAATAAATAAATAAATAAATAAATGTGCCCCTCACCCGACTGACAATACCCACCACCACCACCAATTAGGGGGGTTCAAATATTTACTAGTTTATGTTCTTTAATTTCCTTAGATCTAGTTCGCATTTGTTTACTATTTAAAGAGTGATTGGAGTTTATTTTTTGCATTTTCGTCACAAATTCTACTCAACATATAATCTTTCACCTTATTCCATCGTACCATCAGCTTCTCCAATTTGTTTTCATCAAAATTGTTTAATCTTATTTCCATGATTTCAAAATGAATGTGATCTACTATGTACCAGTAGCAATTCTGTAATGTCCATTTTTTAGACTCTTTCCAACCCAATACCACTACCGCTTGAGCGCTTTCCAATGCTGCAGTTTTTATTTCTTTGAATTCTCTTAATTCTCTTTGTTTAACTAATATCGCCATTTCTTTTGTAATTATCCACTTAATATTTAACATTTTATTTATTTCATTCTGCACTTCCTTCCAAAATTTCTGAACTTCGACACACTCCCATAACATATGCATAAAGATTCCTTTCTTTTGGCAACCATGCCAACAAGTACCTTTCCCTTTCCTCTGGAAGTGTGAAAGTTGTGCTGGTGTGTAGTACCATTTATGTAAAATTTTCCTTCTCATCTCTCTAACTCTTGTATTCTTAGTTTTATGTATGTTTTCTACTATTTCTTTCATTTCTCTTTCATCGATTTGTAAATCATTTTGCCAGCATCTTGTCAAACCTTTTATTACTCCCTCTTCCGCTTGCAATAACATTCTATATATATTACTTCCCTGTGCTTTTGTATCATTAATCTTTTCTTTTAATGTTTTCTCTAAGCAATTTTCTTATCTCAAAAAGGCTTATTTAGTCTCACTTTTGTTTAAGTATTTACATATTGCATTAATCTGCAGCCATTTCTGTTGACCCAACCACCATTCCAACCGAGTTCTATTAATTCTTCCATCCTTCTCATATAATTGTTCTATTCTCATTATCCCTTTATTATTTAATTCTTTTATAATTCTGCTTAAATTAACGTCATTATTTGTATTCAATACGTGCATATCCAATCCTGGTAGTCCAACACCTGCTGCATTCATTGGGGAACAGAAAGATTTTTGCCAAGCTTGATCTAGCCCAAGCGGATCAACAACTCCCCGTACATGAGGCCACAGCATTAGCACAAACAATTGTGACACACAGTGGGGCTTTTAAATGCACCAGGCTTCAATTCAGAGTAAGTGTAGCTCCGGGAATTTTCCAAAGTTTAATGGAGAGACTGCTAGATTGACTCCCAGGCATCGTACCATATTTTGACAATGTGTTAATTTCAGGGGAAACTCAAAATCAGTTAAATCAAAGAATCAGAGAAGTCCTTAAAAGATTTCAGGAAAAGGGTCTCGGATTAAGGGCTGATAAATGCTCGTGGGGAGTCCCGAGTATCGAATTTCTTGGATTTAAAATAGATGGAATGGGAATTCACCCAATGGAAGACAAGATGGGAGCGATCAAAGAGGCCCAAAATAAAACTGAGTTACAAGCTTTCCTAGCTCTATTAAATTTTTACTCTGTTTTTTTTTAAAAAAACAGAAAGCCAAGGCAGCAGAACCCCTGCATAGATTGTTACAGAAGGGATCCAGCTGGAATTGGGGAGACCCAGAATGGCTTGCTTTTAATAAAATAAAGAACCTTTTGTCCTCAAATAGTGTTGTCGTTCAGTACAATGTGACTATGCCCTTAAGGCTGACCTGCAACGCCTCACCCTACCGGGTAGATGCAGTCCTGGCCCACGTTTTCCCAGACGGCACTGAGGCACCCATAGCATTCTTTTCAAGAACTTTATCCAATGCAGAATGAAATTACAGCCAAATTGATAAGGAGGCATTAGCAGCAGTAGCTGGTATAAAGAAGTTTCATGATTATCTATATGGGCAGAAATTCAAACTAATCACTGACCAGGGGCCTCTTTGCAGAGAACAAAGCCATACCTGCCATTATGTCCCAAGAATGACCAGGTGGGTGATCTTCCTATCCGGCTACAATTATTCCCTAAATCACTGGGTGGAGGGATTAGCCATGCAGATGCCTTAAGCCACTGCCCAGAGCCTAAAGTATTTAATAACCCGGCTCCAGTGGCAGATCTGCTGCTAATAGAATTAGACAATCACCTGATAGTCACAGAAGAAGTAGCCAGAGAGACACAAAAGGACAAAACACTTAATGCATTAACAGGTTGTATACTCAGGGAGTGGACAGAGGAAACATCTCAGGAAGAACTAAAACAAGGGGGATTTGCACATGCGTCGAGAGAGATAGATGCCTCTACAGAGAACTCCCTAATGTGAATTAGGAAAAGTGAAAGTTAACCCCTGACAACCCTCTCTGGCTTGGTGAAAAGCGGATTGAGAGGAAGAGAACTAAATGGAGATTTTGAAAATGTTACAAAAGAGAAGCAAGCTGCTGTTTTAAATGTGAGTAGGGGGAAAATAGAGAACAAAGGAAAAATGGCGACTACTCCGGATTTGGAGGCAAAAATGGACTCACTGTTAACGGCATTTGCAAATATGGGGCAGCAACTCAAAGAGATTCAAAAGGCGATAGCTGCCGTCAGTGCTGGTGTAACAGATTTAAAAGAGAAGTCGAAAGCACAAGATCTGAGAATTGTGAAAGTGGAGGAGGGGAAAGTTCGCCAGGAGTCACGCATAAATAACTTAGAAGACAGACAAAGGAGATCTAATCTGCGTTTGAGGGGCTTCAAGCAAGATTTTGTTGAGGGTAAACGTCTCATCCAAGCGAACCATCAATGGCTTGGTGAAAATAATATTAAATGTGACCTAGGTGAATATGAAAGAGCACACTGGGTATTTGGCCCTCGGAGTCAAGGAAATCAAAAGGACATTATCGTAAGACTCATTTCGGAAAGGAGGGCAGCAGAAATTTACAGAAAATTAAAGCAAATTCCAAATTTACATTATAAAGGCACTCCAATACACGTTTTAAAAGACTTGTCTGCAGAGACGCTCCAGGCCAGAAATCAAATGAGACTTATCACGAGTCAGTTATTTCAAAACGGAGTCCATTTTACCTGAAAATTTCCCGCTATAATAATTGTTTTTAAAGATTCCAAAGTTCTCCAGGCAAGATCCTTGGATGAGGGGAAGAAACTGCTCCAACAGCTGGGGATTGATTTGGATGTAAATCTCCAGGCATCAACAGGGAAGGAGAAATCAGCAGCAGAAGAAGGAAGAGGAAAAGATGACCTGTTTGCAGCTCAGCCAATTCGCACAGCAGATCAAGAAAAAGATGAAAAAATTGCAGCCTTACAAAAGGAGCTTGCATTACTCCAGGAAAGAGAAAAAAAAGAAGAATCTAGAATTACGCGTCAAAAGAAGAAATAATGAACTGAACTGATCTGTTAACATGGTATTATTGTTCTCAACTAATTAGCTTCTTTGTGTATCTTATGCTAACTAACAAGGGATAAAGAGGGAAGGAGGGGGGATTTCCTTTATTGCTTTTAAAGGGGAAAGGTGGGGGAGTTCTCCAGTGGAATGCAAATCCAGGAGTGCCTCTTGGATAAACAAAAATTCTTTTCGTTGCCTCCCCTTTGGGGGGGTGCAGGGAAAGGGGCACTAGGGTGGGGGTTCAAGACAATTAACAAATACTTTTCCAACAGGCTCTGTTTTGCAGGAGGGGGAACACATTCAAAAGTATGTAAAATGGGTGAAAGGGTTTTACTGTCATTAAATGTGAACGGAATGTCATCGCAGAAAAAACGTTATAGAATCATGAAGTTGGCCAGGGATAGTAGAGCTGATTTTTTGTTTCTATCAGAAACTCATAAAGGGAGGAAAAGATCAGACAAATTAGTTAACAATAGTGATTGGGAACGGATCTATGAATCCAGAGGGACCACAAAAAGCAGGGGCATGGCAATTCTGATAAATCAAAGAGTACCATTTCAATTAATTAATATTAAAAGAGATAAAGACGGTTGAATGTTATTCATTAAGGGGAAAATAAATAATAAGGTAGTAACCTTAGCAGTAATCTATGCTCCTAATGCAAATACAAAGCAATTCATAATAAATGTAAAGCATAAGTTAGATAATTTTGCAGAAGGCATAGTGATCCTAGCAGGTGATTTTAATTTGGAATTAACAGCAGGGAGGGGAGAAAAGAAAAAGTTACACTTAAAAAAAATTAATATGTTGGACCTCCATGCAAACGCAGCAAATAGGGATACATTTTATTCAGCAAGACATAATAAATTTAGCTGCATTGACTATATATTAATGAATAAAACGGGGGAGGTACACCTCAAGAGAGCAGAAGTTAAAAGTATTTGGTTATCAGATCACGCTCTATTGTTAGCAGTGATCGAAATGGATGCTAATAGACAACAAAGGATCTGGAGATACAACCCTGTGGTTTGGCTAGTGAAAAAAATAGACTCAAATTACAAAAGGAATTGTGTGAATTCTTTAGTATTAACGAAACGGGAGAAATTAAGCAAACAATAGTTTGGGATACACACAAGGCTGTTATGAGAGGTAATTGTATTAGCACTGAAGCTTTTATTAAGAAATCTTGGGAAGTTGAAAGAGAAAGATTATTAAAAGAGATACACCTAATCCAAGAGAGTCTGAAAATTACAAGAAATAGAGCCTGGAATACATTACTATTACTTAAGAAAAAGAAACTACAATCTCTTGAGGAAGAGAGATGGAATAAAATGAAGATGATTGTAAAACAGAGAATTATGGGATGGGGGAACAAATCAATGAAACAAATGGTACATTATCTGAAAAAAAGAAAGGAGATCCCATATCCCTGCTTTAAAGGATAAGGAAGGTGCAATAAAACGTAGTAATATTGAAATGGAAAAAATAATGAGAGACTTTTATGGGAACTTATATAAAAAAGAACAAATCACAATGCAAACTATAGAAGTTAATGAGAAATTAACGGAAGAAGATAGACAAATCTTAAATGCAAAAATAACAAATGTTGAGATATCTAGAGTTATTAAAGGGTTAAAACCTGCTAAAGCCCCAGGCCCAGATGGTTTTACTGGTGAATATTATAAGACTTATAAGAATGAACTTTTACTGCATTTGGAGAAATTGTTTAATAATGTTTTTCAGACCTTCGAAATTCCACAGTCATGGAAAATTTCAGAGATTATAACTATCCCAAAGCCGGATCGTGATTTAATGGACCCAGGTTTCTATCGCCCTATCAGCTTACTTAACTAGGATTACAAAATATTTATGAAAATATTGGCAAACAGGATAGACAATATTTTACCAAAGATAATTGGAGAAGACCAATATGGATTTGTTAAAGGAAGAAAGATTTATGAACCAATTAGAAACGTTGTTAATGTGATACACCATGCTACCACTACCAAAAGAAAACTAGGTATTTTAAAGTTAGATGTGTACAAAGCTTTCAATAAAGTTAACCATGATTACTTGTTTCAATTGTGTAAAGATTTAAATATGGGAGACAGCTTCTGTCAAATTATAAAAGCAATTTATAAGGATAATATAGCTTATATTAGGGTAAATGGTAATAGAACATAGAAGGTTAAAATTCAGAACGGAACTAAGCAGGGTTGCCCACTATCCCCAATGTTATTTACATTGGCAATTGAGGTCTTAGCAAATAAAATTAGAAATGACAAGGAGTGGAGAGGTTACCAAATAGGAAAACTTGAATTAAAATTAAATCTTTTTGCAGATGATGCTATAGTATTGACTGAAACCCCAATTGAAATGATGAAAAGAATAAATATTTTACTCCAGGAATTTAAAGACCAGTCGGGTCTTACAGTTAATATAGAGAAATCAGAGATAATTTGTTTAAATACAGGCCCTAAAGAGCAAATTGAGATACAAAAAGTGTCAGGATTGAAACTAGGACGTAAAAAAAATGAAATACTTAGGAGTTTGGTTGTTAAAGAATCCTAACAAAATTGCGATGGTTAATTATAATTCAACATGGAAGAGACTTCAAAAGCAGATAAAAAACTGGAGGAAAAAAAGGTTGAGAAGAATTGCTAAGATTAGAGCCCTTAAAATGATGATTATACCAAAAATGATGTATTTATTTCAGGTTTTACCAGGTACCTTTCCTGGTGCAAAATTGAGAGAATGGGATAGTAAACTAAATTTTTGAATTGAAGGAAACAAAAGGCCTAGAATAAGGAAAAAATGGCTGTTTGCCCATGAGAAAGGGGGGGGGAAGCCCGAGCTTAGAATTATATAGGGAAGCATTTCAAATAGAAAGATTAATGGAACTACAGTTATGGGGGGGAAAGAAGTGGGTGAAACTGGAAAAGGAAATTAATAATATAAATAATAAGGAGTTATTATTTAAAAAATGGAGTAAAATAGAAATTAATAATTTAACCGACCCTCTGAAAGCAGGTTTAGAAATATGGTTTAAATGGCAGGGGAAATGGGGAATTAGAAATTCAAAATTATCAACGTTACATGTATTGAATACAGGTAATGATGTTAACTTAAGCAGAATTATAAAAGAGTTAAATAGTAAAGGGATAATGAGAATTGAACAGTTATATGAGAAGGACAGGAGAGTTAGCAGAACTCGGCTGGAATGGTGGCTGGGTCAACAGAAATGGCTGCAGATTAATGCAATAAGTAAATATTTAAATAAAAGTGAGAACAAAGAAGCTTTCTTGAGAGAAGAAAATTGCTTAGAGAAAATATTAAACAAAAAGATCAATAATACAAAAGCTCAAGCTAGCAATATATATAGAATGTTATTGCAAGCAGAAGAGGAAGTAATAAAAGGTTTGACAAGATGCTGGCAAAATGATTTACAAATAGATGAAAGTGAAATGAAAGAAATAGTAGAAAATATACATAAGATTAAGAACACAAGAGTTAAAGAGATGAGAAGAAAAATCTTACATAAATACACCAGCACAACTTGCACACTTCCAGAGGAAAGAGAAAGGTAATTGTTGGCATGGTTGCCAAAAGAAAGGAATCTTCATGCATATGTTCTGGGAGTGTGTAGAAATCCAGAAATTTTGGAAGGAAGTGCAGAATGAAATAAATAAAATGTTAAATATTAATTGGACAATTACAAAAGAAATAGCGATTTTAATTAAACAAAGAGAACTAAGAGATTTTAAAGAAATAAAAAGTGCAGCACTGGAAAGTGCTCAAGCGGTAGTGGTATTGGGTTGGAAAGAGTCTATAAAATGGACACTACAGAACTGGTACTGGTACATGGTGGATCACATACATTTTGAAATCATGGAAATAAGATTAAACAATTTTGATGAAAATAAACTGGAGAAGCTGATGGTACGATGAAATAAGGTGAAAGGTTATATGCTGAGTAGAATCTGTGATGCAAATGTGAAAAATAAACTCCAATCACTCTTTCAGTAATAACAAATGCAAAGTAGAGCCAAGGAAATATATATATATAAACTAGTAAATATTTGAACCCCCCGCAATTGGTGGTGGTGGTGATGGGGTTTTTTTGTCGGTCAGGTGATGGGCACACGCACTGTGCACTGTTTTATGTTAGTTTCATGTAACCATATTTACAAAATCAATAAAAATATATTTTTTAAAAAAGGAAGAACTAAAACAATACAAGAGCAAACAAATGGAACTTTCCATATTGAGAGTAATAATACCCCAAACCCTAAGGGAAAGAGTAATGGACATGTTACACAAGGGTCACCCAGGGATGGTGAGGATGAAGAGCCTAGCCAGAAGCCACTTGTGGTGGCCAGGATTAGATACAGATATTGAACAGTGGGTGGCCATATGCAGCCCTTGCCAAGAATCCAGACCAAGCCCTCCAAAAACAATACCAACAGAATGGGAGACTCCTAGGGGCCCTTGGTCAAGACTGCATATAGATTTTGCAGGGTCCATCCACTCTCAATCATTCCTCATGATGGTAGACACCTATTCTAAGTGGCTAGAAATAATTCTCATGAGTTCAACCGCTACTTGTGCAACCATAAAAGTGTTGAAGAAACTTTTTGCAACACATGGATATCCAGACATAATCGTATTTGACAATGGACCCCAGTTTACAGCAAGGCAGATGCAAATATTCCTGGTGGAGCTGGGCATTAGACATGCATTAGGTTCACCCTATTTTCCAGCTGCAAATAAACAAGTAGAGCAAATGGTTAGAGTGGCCAAGGAAGCTCTGAGCCACTCAACATCAGGGGATTGGCAAGAAAAGATCGACCAATTTCTCCTGATGCCGCACATAACCCCTAACAGTTCAACAAATAAAAGCCCAGCAGAGCTCCTAATGGGATGGAAATTAAATTTAGACCGACTTCACCCCTCATACATGAGCCTTAAAAGTAGTCTAGAGCGTAACTTTGAGGTGGGGCGTCTCATGGCGTCTACATGAGGAACTTCAATGGGGGGTGTGTGACTTGGGTAAAGGGCACAGCTGTACATAAAATTGGGCCCAAATCATACACTATAAAAATGGATGACGGGTGAGAGTGGAGACCTCTGAAGGAGACTGGAGTCAGCCAGCCTTCGAACAATGGACAATAAAACAATAAATAAAAACTTTGATCCTTTGCTTCCCACAGGAAGCAAATCCAACCGGCGCCCCCTTCCCAAGACGTGCGAACAACCCTGGACTTAACAACCCTGTCATGGGCTCCAAGAGTCCAGCGTTGGTATAGCCGACTCAACATAGGGAGACTCAACACAGGCCAGACCAGCTAGGCCCTTGGAGATCTGCGGAGCTGCGAGCGAGCCGACCTCCTCTTCAGCCATTGATGAGTCAACAGAACTGCGCAGGTCCAAATTGGAAAGTTGACGACTGCCCTGTTTGAATGATTACAACATGTGGTTAAATGATTGACTGATGCATAACAAACTGTGAGGGAAGCGGAGTTATGTATGCAAATCTAAGTATGTAGCCAATATGTAAATATGTTGTGGTAAATAGGTGTATATGCATACCTGCCGCAGATTGGCTGGGAAATTCAAGCAGCTATCAAGGGAAAAACTTTTTAAAAGGGAAACTCATGCTGCACACTTGGTCTTTTTGCTGCAAGTTACTTTTGTTGCAAGTTCTTCTCATACAAACCGATTCCTAATAAATACAAATCAGTCTACCATGTGTCTCTCTCTTTTACTTTGAACTTAACAGGTTTATATTCTTAAACTTGCCAAGTTTGAAAAATGCAGGTTTATTGGCTAAAATGTTTAGAAATTTATAATCAAAATGTTGAAAATGCAATAAAGAAATAGGCACATAACTAGCCACATCATATGTGGTGATCATGTAAAAAAGCAAAGGAATATTGACAAAAAAAATTCAAGTATGGCTGGAAGAGTTAATTGGACAGAAAACAGAGTTCAAATCAGAACTATTTTTATTGGGGATTTTAAATGAAAAATATAGCAAAGGGATAACCTACTTAATAATGTTATAACAGCAGCAAGAATGTTTTTTGCCCAAAACTGAAAAATAGAGAGATTTCCCTAGATGATGAAGTGATTAAGAAAATTCTGAGTTGTTCTGAAATGGATAGATTGACTTTGGAATTGAAAAACAAAGATGTGACAGAATATTAATGAGATGCGGAACCAACTTTATCAATGCTTGAAACAGAAAAGAGAGATACAAAATGAAAGTAACTAGGATTTATAGAATAGAGAATTAAAATTATGTATGTTAGTACAAAATTAATTGCCCACCCCTGGTGTATATGATACTTATTTTATAATTTAGTATGTATGGCAAATTGCCAGGATGGTTACACTATATCCAATGTTTTAATGTATTTAATATTTTTAAAAAAATAAAATACTGGTTTACACATTACATAATAACCACTGAACGTATGGACTCTAGGTCCAAGTTATCTACATTGTAAGAAAATATATGTTAAGATATATTGGCTTGCCTTCAGGTCCAGCTTATGCTTGAATGCTTCCAATTTTTCTTTGAGGTATTCATCTATATGCCTTCGGAAAATAGTTTGGGATAGCAAACATATACAGTCATACCTCGTCTTACGAACCTAATTGGTTCCAGGGGGAGGTTCGTAAGACGAAAGGTTCGTAAGACGAAACATTGTTTCCCATAGGAAACAATGTAAAGTCAATTAATCCAGCTGTCTCCCGAAGCCGAACGCCAAACCCGAACTTCCGCGTTCGGCGTTCGGAGGCTGCTGGGAAGCTGCGCGGCTGTTTTAAAAGGTCACAACCGGGCTGGGGGGGCTTCCCAGCAACCCCCCGAACCCCAAACCCGGAAGTTCGGCAAAAGTTCGGGGTTCGGGAGGTTGCTGGGAAGCCCCCCAGCCCGGCTGTCACCTTTTAAAACAGCCGCGCGGCTTCCCAGCAGCTTCCCGAAGCCAAACGCCAAACCCGAACTTCCGCGTTCAGCATTCAGAGGCTGCTGGGAAGCCCCCCAGCCTGGCTGTCACCTTTTAAAACAGCCGCGCGGCTTCCCAGCAGCCTCCAAACGGTTCAGAAAAAATTTGCCTCTTCTTACGAACTTTTTTCGTGTTATGAACGCCAAACCCGAACTTCCAGGTTCGGCGTTCAGAGGCTGCTGGGAAGCCCCGCCGCCCAGCTGTGACCTTTTACAACAGCCGGGGGGCTTCCCAGCAGCCTCCGAATGCCGAACCTGGAAGTTCGGGTTTGGCGTTCGTAACTCGAAAAAAGTTCGTAAGAAGAGGCAATTTTTTTCTGAACCCCGGGTTCGTATTTCGAGTTGTTCGTAAGACGAGGGGTTCGTATCTTGAGGTACCACTGTAATGATATTTCTGAAATTTACTTCAAATCTGTTCAGATCTGGATGCCTCCCATGGATTCTCTTACTGTACCATTAAAATAATTATTTATTCAGGATTGTAAACTAAGACTGCTGGCTTTGTGGCAGGGGTGGGCAATTAATTTTGCCACAGGGCCACATGAAAAATTGGGATGGTTTTAGAGGGCCAGACTAATATAATTAACTCAGTTCTACCCAATACTGTATATTTATAAATTATAATTATATATTATATATATAATTATATATTATATATTATATATTATATCTTTTTTTTCATTGTAAAAATATGTTTATTGGTTATATTCATTAAAAACAGGGTACAGAAAAGTAAAGGGATATAATGTGCATTCTAGCAATTATAGTTTACTTATATAGCATGCGTGATTGGGGAAGGAGAGGGAAAGAAAGGGAAAAGTATTTAGAAAGAAGGGAAAGAAATACAAGAGGAGGACGAATAGAAAAACAGAGCAAGAAAAGAGTAGTAAGAAGAGTGTGGGGGGCCAGCGTTAGAGCTGGGGCTTCTATGTTTTGCGGCCTGTGGTATAGATTTTCCTGAAGTTTTATCCATATGTATTTGACGTAGTTGCTAGTGCCATCATTTATCAGTGATTTATGAGTTTGTTCATTCAGTTTCTTTGTAATTCAAAATTTGTTTCGATCGATGTTTACATTTTATTGTTTCAATTTGGTATTATGATTCATGTTGTTGTTTACTGGTTTTACACGTTGTTTTAGTTGGACATTTTTCTTGATGTATAATTTTTAAGTAATTTCTTTTTTTTAACCAATGGTACCATTTGTCCCATGCCTTGTAGAAATCTGTCTCATCCTTGTTTTACAGTTCCATTGTTAGCTTGGACATTTCTGCACATTCCATTTTTTAATCAAAAGAGATAAAACGGTTGGGTTTTTTTCCTGTTTCCAGTATTGTGCGTATAGAATCCTTGCGGCTGTAATAATGTGAATTATAATATATCTGTTTTCTTTATTAAAATTTTGTCTTATGATATCTAATAAAAATAGTTCGGGTTTTGCATGGATGGTCTGGGAGGTGATTTATTCTAGTATAATTTTGATTTTATACCAATATTTTTGGGTGGTTTCACATGTCCACCAGATGTGGTAATATGTACCTGGTTTTTCCCTGCACTTCCAACATAGTGGTGATAAATTTGGATACATTTTTGCAAGTCTAGCCGGTGGCAGGTGCCATCTGTAGAACATTTTGTAATGATTTTCCTTATATGAAGTTGCCATCGTTAGTTTGTAGTTGACAGTCCAAATTTTTTCTCATTCGTTTAAATTAATTGTATATCCAAAATTTTGTGACCATGCTATCATAGTTCCTTTAACTATTTCTTCTACTGTATCATGTTGAAAGAGGAGATTGTATATGTTTGATATTTGGGTTTTTTGTGAAAATTATCTCATCAAGGAGATTGTTTTTTTGAAAGCCTAATTTGTTCTTATCTTCATTATATTTTGATTTAATTTGTAAGTAGTGTAACCAATCCACTTTAATACCTTTTTCCATGAGTTTTTGTTTAGGGATTAGATCATTATTTTCATTTAACAGTTGGTCCTATGTTATAATTTTGTCAGGGGTTAATGCATTCGGGTATATAATTGCTTCTGTTGGGGATATCCATTTCGGGATACAGAGGTAATGGTTTTTTTTAATCAAGTGCCAGGTGTTAATTAAGATTTTTTTGTATGTAGTGTGACCTGAAATATGTTGGTATTTTACCTATGTCTGCCATCAGAAACGTGTGCCACCTGGATTGAAGGTCATAGCCTTCAAGTGTTAATATTCTAGAGTTTTTTAGTGTTATCCATTCTTTCAGTATGTTTGCAATTGAGGCATGGTAATATAGTTCCATGCTTGGTAACCCGAATCCACCTCTTGACCTATGGTCTTGTAGGTTTTTAAGTTTTATTCTGGCCTTTTTTTTTGTCCATATAAATTTGCAAATTTTTTTCTATAGGTTATTGAAAAAGGTCCTGTTTAATTTAATGGGTGCAGTTTGAAAAAGGTATAAAAATCTAGGGAGTATATTACTTTTAATTACGGCAATTTTCCCCATTATAGAAAGTGGGAGCTTCGACCATCTGGAAAAGTCTTTGTCCATTTCATTGATTAGTTTATCGTAGTTTTCTTTCTTAATAGTGCTACAATTAGCGGTAATCCATTGTCCTAGGTATTTAACTTTTTTGGCGGTTTTGATTTTAGTAGATTCCTCTAGTTTCAATATCTGCTGTTTTGTCATATTTTTTGTTATCATTTTAGTTTTTTCCCTGTTGATTTTTAGTCCAGCAATCTCTCCAAATTTATTTATTTCATTAATCAGAATAGGTGCAGATTCTAAGGGGTCTTGTACAATGAATACCATGTCATCAGCAAATGCTTGAAGTTTATAGTGTTCACTTTTAATTTTTAGTCCTTGGATTTCCTTGTTGTGTCTTATTTTATTTAGTAGAACTTCTAGTGCGAAAATAAAAATCAGGGGGGCTAAGGGGCAGCCCTGCCTCACTCCTTTTTTGATGTTTATTGTTTCTGTCATATCATTGTTTATCAATATTTTGGCTGTTTGTATTGAATAAATAGTTTTAATGAGTTCTGTAAATTTATTACCAAGTTGCATTGACGCCATTTGTGTTGCCAGTATAAACTATCAAAGGCTTTCTGTAAGTCTACGAATAGTGGTTTGTCTATGTTTTTATTGTAGTATTCTAAAGAGTCCAAAGTAATCCTTGTATTTGTTGCTATATTTCTTGCTGGAAGAAAGCCATTTTGGTCTGTATGTATTCTAACAGTAAGTATTCTTTTAAATCTTTCAGCTATGATTGATGCAAAGATTTTGTAGTCTGAATTAAGAAGGGATATTGGGTGATAATTTTGAATGTAAGCTCTATTTTGTGTATCTTTAGGTATTAACGTTATATAGGCCTCATTCCAAGAGGAAGGAAGCTTTGAACCTTCAAAAATTTCATTAAAGAGAGGTAATATTATAGGCTCCAGCATTTCTTGAAATTGTTTGTAGAATTCAGCGGGTATACCGTCTGTGCCCGGGGTTTTATTATTATTTTGTTTCATAATTGCGTTGATTAATTCTATTGATGTTATTTTGTCATTTAGCATATCCTGATCTTCCTTATTTATTTTTTTTGTATTTTCTAAGTTCTTGAATAGTTTATTTATTAGTTGTTGTTGTTGTTATTATTATTATTATTATTATTATTATTATTATTATTATTATTATTAATTAGATTTGTATTCCGCCCCTCTCCGTAGACTCGGGGCGGCTCACAGCAATGATAAAAACAATATACAATGACAAATCTAATAGTTAGAATCTAAAATAACAATAATACATTCAAAAACAAGATACATTTAAAAACAAGAAACCCCAATATATAAAAAACATACATACAGTCATATCATACACAAAAAACCCCTACATAGGCAAGGGGAGATGTTTCAGTTCCCCCACGCTTGACAACAGAGGTGGGTTTTGAGGAGTTTACGAAAGGCAAGGAGGGTGGGGGCAGTTCTAATCTCTGGAGGGAGCTGACTCCAGAGGGTCAGAGAAAGCTCTTCTGTCACAGTTTGTAAATAATTAAAGTCCGTTAGAACCTTAATCACCACGGAGACGATAAATGGAAGCCCAGTCATTTGTTCAAAACAAGATTTCTTTTATTATAAAAGTAGAAAATAAACATGTCTCAATGGACAACATAACAAAATATATCTTCACATGATAGAGGTAGAATGGAGAATGGAGTTTTAGGATGAAGAAGAAGGATGTGATGTTAGATGTGGCAGGATATTACATCATAATAGGAGGATCTTAGTAAAACACACACAGTTAACCCTTTAATTACTAAATGTCTCTGGGGCTGGCAATATTCAGCGTGACACCCCTTCTTTGGCAGTCATCAGTGACATTGGTTCACATAAGGCACATTTTCTTGGAGAGGTATTCGTGTTGGTCGGCTGGCAGTGGTTTATTCAGCACGTCAGCAATCTGTTCAGTTGTGGGCACATAATGTAGTTTCACAAATCCTTGTTTTACATACTCTCTTGCATTCTTATATCTTATGCCGATGTGCCGTGAACGCGATCCAACATATTCTGTTTCAGATATGAAAGTAACTGAAACATTGTCCTCCATAATAATAATTGGTTTCATAGGATCACCCCAAATACTATCAACAAGAGCAGAAACACAAGTTAAAGCATTACAACAGTCAGAAACACAAGCATATTCTGACTCAGTAGAAGAACAAGAAATAAAGTTCTGCTTTCTAACTTTCCAATAAATTGGACAACCATTTAAAAACATTATATAACGAGAAGTACTTTTCGTGTTTCTTTGTCACCTGCCCAATCAGAATCTGCGTAGCAAACTAACTCAGGAAACTTGTTGTGTTTTGGTTCTAAGAACAACTTCATGTCTTTTGTGTGCTTCATGTATATCAGCAGTCTCTTTATTGCATGTCCAGTGAAATATAGTTGCTTTGCCAACATAGTTGCTTTGCTTTGACAAAAGATTGGCACTAAGTGAAATGTCGGGTCTTGTCCAACTGCTAATATATAACAGTGACCCAATGACTGAACGATAAAGTGTTTGATCTTTGAATTCAGGACTATTCTGTTGTGTCAACTTGTAAAACTCTGTTTGCATTGGAGAGTGACATGGATGTGCCTCAGTCATGTTGCAATTTTGCAAGAGTTGATCAATTTTGTTTTCTTGTGAGAGGCTAAACCCCTTGTGAGATTTTTCAATCTGAACTCCTAGATAATCATGAATGTACCCTAAGATTTTCAATGTAAAATGTCTTTCTAAACCTTTTGCAAAAACTTCACTCATACTTTTGTTTGGACCAATGTAAACAATGTCATCAACATAAACAAGTATAATTTCATAAACGTTACCTTACCCTTTTGTAAACACGCATTCATCAGAGTCGGACTTAATAAAGCCCATTGAATTTAGCTTGTCAATAAGACAATGATGCCACATTAAAGCAGATTGTTTCAGGCCCTAAAGACTCTTTTGCAGGTACCAGACATCATCTTCTTGATCCTGGAAACTGGGTTCGCCCTTCACATAGATCTCTTCATTTAAATCAGCATTCAGATAAGCAATTTCAACATCAAATTGGTAAACTGATAAATTCAAGGAAATAGCTGTGGTTAAGGCAATTTTGACACTTTCATTTTTAACTGTAGGTGAAAATGTAACTGTGTAATCTTCTGGATAAACTTGGGAGTATCCTTGTGCTACTAATCTTGCTTTGTATATTTTCTCACCATTTGCTTTTTGTTTAATTCTGTAGACCTATCGTGTACCAATAATCTTCTTGTTCATTGGAGGCTCAACATATTTAAACACTTTAAGTTTCTTTAAACTGTCCAGTTCAATTTCCATTGCTTCATACCATTTTTCTTGTTCAGACTCAGGTAAATGTCTTATTTGAGAAAAATTCTCAGGAGGAAGTGTAACATTGTTACAAAGAAAAGGAAAAGATTTTTGTAATACTTGCTGTTGGTATCTCTTTGGAGGAATTCCTTTTGTGGTTCTCTTGGAACATCTTAGAACTGTGGTCCATTCATCATCTTGGTCATCTCCAACTGCATCAGTAGGAACATCATCTGCGACTGGTGAAGACTGTGCATCATCTTTTGTAGAAACAACATCTGGAACAACTGCCTGTGGATCAGGTTGCGCTGTACCTTGAACATCATCTTTAGGAAAATAAACTGAAGTATCATTACTGTGTATTCTGGACCAATTTGTATCTTCTTCAAATTTAGCTGAGTTAGAAATAACTGTGTGAGTAGTGTCAGCAAATTTATAATACTTAGAACTTTGATCAAAACCTATAAATCTCAGTCTTTCTGCTACTGGACCTCCTTTCTTTCTCTGGACCAGTGGAATGTTAACCATGGCATATGAGCCAAAAATGTGGAGGTTTTGAATATCAGGCTTCTTTCCGTAAAGCATGTAAAAAGGAGTTTGATTTAAAACACTGCTCCAAATACGGTTAACAATGTAATTAGCATACCTTAGTGCTTTACCCCAATAGAAATTGTTGAGATTAGCATCTTCTAGAACAGTGTTTTTCAACCAGCGTGCCGTGGCACACTAGTGTGCCACGAGACATGGTCAGGTGTGCCGCGAAGCTCAGATATAAAGAAAGCAAAAGAGAGAGAAAGAAAGAAAGAAAGAGAGAAAGCAAGAGAGAGAAAGAGTGAGAGAGAGAGAGAGAAAGAGAACAAGAGAGAAAGAAAGCAAGAGAGAGAAAGAACAATAGAGAAAGAAAGCAAGAGAGAGAGAGAGAAAGAGAACAAGAGAGAAAGAAAGCAAGAGAGAGAGAAAGAGAACAAGAGAGAAAGCAAGAGAGAGAGAAAGAAAAAGAGAAAGAGAACAAGAGAGAAAGAAAGCAAGAGAGAGAGAAAGAGAACAAGAGAAAGAAAGAGAGAGAGAGGGAGGGAAGGAGAGAGAGAGAGACATAGAGGGAGGGAGAGAGAAAGAGAGCAAAAAAGAGAGGAAGGAAGAGAAAGAAAGAGGGATGGAGAGAGAGAGAAAGAAAGAGGAAGGACAGGAGAGAAAGGAGGGAGAAAGAAATAGAGCGAAGGGGAGGAAGAGAGAGAAATTTTTTGTCCAAACTTTTTTTAACACACCCCCCCGCCCCGCTCAATGTGCCCCAGGGTTTCGTAAATGTAAAAAATGTGCTGCGGCTCAAAAAAGGTTGAAAATCACTGTTCTAGAAGACAATGAAACATCGTCTGTAAAACACCTTACCAACGTTCTACCACCCCATTGTGACTTGGAGTGTAAGGAGCTGAAGTTTGGTGATGGATTCCATTTCATCTCATCCATCCTTGGAATTGCTGGGACATGAATTCTCCACCACGATCACTTTGTATTCTTCTGATGCGGACACCATGTTGATTGAGGACTTCTGCAGCAAAGTCTTTAAAGATCTGAAAGGTTTCTGATTTTTGTTTCATTAGGTACACAAAACCATATCTAGAATAACTATCAACAATAGTTAAGAAATACTTACAATTACCTTTAATAGGCCGAAATGGACCGACAATGTTGATATGAACCAAATCAAAAATGTGTGTAGACAAACGTGTGGCATGTTTAGCAATAGATGGAGCTTTAGATTTTGATGTGTTACAAACAGAACAATCTAAATAAATTTTGCGATTACTATCAACCTTAAAAACATTGACAAATTCAGGCATCTTGGATAAAACTGCAAAGAATGCATGGCCCAAACGATGATGCCAACGGTGAACACACCTGGAATGAAAAGATTTGTTTGTTAGTACAGGTTTAACATTTGCAACATTATGCGGAACCTCTTGAACTTCATTGGCTTTAGGAGCCTTTGTTTCTATAGTAACAACAGGTTTTCTCTCTGCACCTGTGCTTTCCCCCTTTGGAACTTTTATACTTACTTCAACTTTCATCAGAGGTTTTGGCCTTAAGTAGTAAACACCTCTAATTGGAAAAGCACGAGCAACAATTGTCTCGTTCTTGATAATGTGAGCTTCCTTTCCCAAAAAGGTAACTTTATAACCTAAGTCTTTGTTTAGGTGATACATGCTGAGTAAGTTGCTTGTAGCTTGTGGAATGTATAGAACACGTGGAATCATTTTGTCTAATTCTTTTATGTAAATAGTTCCTTCACCTTCAACTTTGCATAAGTGATTTGACACTGAATGTAGTTCTTTTATATCGGTCTTGTGCAGTTCTGTGAAAAGTTCTCTTTGGTAGGTAATGTGAAAAGCTGCTCCGCTATCTAAAGTCCATAGATGTCGAACGTCATGCTCTGGACCTGATTGTGGAACATTGTTCAGGACCAAAGAACTGATATAAGGATGTGGTTCACTTCTAGAACCTCGTTGAGTTGATCTGTAGTTGCTGGAGCTTCTGCTTCTGCTGCCCCTAGGATCTGTTCCTCTGGGCTGAGCAGGTATTGGGAGCATTGAGAATCACCAGATTGAGAGCGTTGAAAATCTGTTCTTCTGGGCTGGTTATACCCTGGATATCTTGGAGTGTAGCCCCTTTGTTGGTAGCTGCGACTCATTGGAGGTTTGTAAGCAGGTGCTGTGGATTTAAGTCTACTTTGCATAATAACTTCTTCTTCTGTTAAAAGCTTACAAACTCTGGATGTGGTGCGTTTAGCTAAAGGTATGTTGTTATATTTTGAAATAGCATCCTTCCAGTCATGATTCAGGGAGGTGATTATAGCTGTGTTCATCTGAATGTCGTCAATTGCATATCCTCTTTCTATCAATTCCTTCTGCATTGCTAAAAGTTTAGATAAATGTGCAGCAATTTTCTCTCCAGGCTTTAATTTTGCAGTGAAAAAATCAGAAAATAGTAAGCATGTCCCTTCAGCTGAAATTGGTCTATAAAGTTCATCTAGAGCTGTGATCAAGTCACTTGCAGTGATATTATGTGGAAATCTAACTGACAAATCTGTGTCCATTGACATTAGCATCAGGGTACTGGCTCTGGTATTTAAAGTTCTTTCTTCTTCAGTCCACTCTCTATTGGGTGGATTGAATGCCATGTGATCAGCACCTTCACTGTGTAATATTACTCTGATTTCATGTAACCAAGCTTTATAATTTTGTCCATTATTTTTTAATCTTGACTCAACTTTCAATGGTGACAAAGCAAAAACTTGCCTTTGAACTGCAGCTTGTACTGCTACTGGTTGTGGCATCTGAGGAACTTGAACCAATGGTGGTTGTATCTGAGAAACTGGAACCCGTGGTTGTTGGTCATGTTGCATCTGCGCGCCTTGGCTTCTTTAAGGTATCTGCGGTTTATCTGCAGGGTAGTAGTGGACTATATGCTCTGCTTGCTTCATTGGATCATCTGAAATTAAATCTGTTCCACGTGTTTGAAAATACATTTCATCATATACATTTTGCTTTATTTGGTCATTAGATGGCACTGCAGGATCACTTTTGAATTTTTCCGACTTTTTAGAGTAAATAAGCTGCATTTGCTTAATTTGGCCACTGGGTGGCACCACAACATCACTTTTGAATTTTTATTTTGAAAATGCCACATCGGCAGAGAGATTGTACATGTCTGTGAATTTTTGATGTGCAGTTAGAATCTCAGCCCTATTATCTGATTCAAGATCTTTCTCACAAAAATGCATTTGTATATCTCTTAATTTATTAAGCTTCTTTTTATATTGAATAATATCAGTGAAGTAAGAGTTCATTAAATGTTTTTCACTTTCATCTAGGGAATTTGGTCCCTTTTGTGCATAAAAATTTAAGATGAAACTCTGACTGTCTTGTAAACTTCGCTCTAAGCTTGCCACTAAGTTATTTATTGTCTCAATATCTTCAGTTGAACTCACACTGCTTACAGAGCTTTTTAAAGAGTCTTGTTTATTACAATGTATAAGTTTTGGTTTTGCTCCGAGACTGGAGCAGTTTATGACTCGTGTTGCACTCAGAAATAGCCTGACTGCATGGCTCTGAAGAACTCATTAACATAGTTTCTATTTGGTTTGAAGCATAAATCGGCTGAGCTGAACTTTCTGACAAGTTTATAGATTCTGCAACATCAATCAATTGTTGCATGTCAGCATTTAAAATAGGATCAGAGTTTTTACTCACGATTGGAGCTGAGTCTTCTTCTGTGAGAGGTAGGGCTGCGTTGGCTGGAATTTCTCTTTGATCAGAAGATTGTGTTTGCATGTTAGCAGGGTGTTTTTCTTGAGTTCTAGTTATCATAGAAAGGGCTTCACTTATTTGACATTCCGGATAACAAAGACTCTGTGAAAAAGAACTTTTTCTTCTTTGCAGGCATATCAAGCCTTTACAGATTAATGCTTTTCAGGCTTAAATAAGAGAACCAACCTCCTGCTACCATGTCACGGTTTCTTAGAACCTTAATCACCGCGGAGGCGATAGATGGAAGCTCAGTCATTTGTTCAAAACAAGATTTCTTTTATTATAAAAGTAGAAAATAAACATGTCTCAATGGACAACATAACAAAATATGTCTTCACATGATAGATGTGGCAGGATATTACATCATAGTAGGAGGATCTTAGTAAAACACACACAGTTAACCCTTTAATTACTAAATGTCTCTGGGGCTGGCAATATTCAGCATGACATCTTCCTCTGGGTCCCACCAAATGACATTGTTTAGTTGATGGGACCCAGAGGAGACCAACTCTGTGGGACCTAACATGTCGCTGGGATTCGTGTGGCAGAAGGCGGTCTCGTAGATAACCTGGTCTGGTGCCATGAAGGGCTTTATAGGTGATGACCAACACCAACACGATCTGAAGTTTCCAAACACTCTTCAAAGGTAGCCCCATGAAGAGAGCATTACAGTAGTTGAGCCTTGAGGTGATGAAGGCATGAGTGACTGTGAGGAGTGACTCCCGGTCCAAATAGGGCCGCAACTGGTGCACCAGGCGAACCTGGGCAAACGCCCCCCTCGCCACAGCTGAAAGATATTTCTCCAATGTGAGCTGTGGATTGAGGAGGATGCCCAAGTTGTGGACTCTCTCCGAGGGGGTCAATAATTCCCCCCCCCAGGGTGATGGACGGACAGATGGAATTGTCCTTGGGAGGCAAAACCCACAGCCACTCTATCTTATCAGGGTTGAGTTTGAGTCTGTTGACACCCATCCAGGCCCCAACAGCCTCCAGACACTGGCACATCACTTCCACTGCTTTGTTGATTGGACATGGGGTGGAGACGTAAAGCTGGGTATCATCAGCGTACTGATGATACCTCACCCCATGCCCTTGGATGATCTCACCCAGTGGTTTCATATAGATATTAAATAGCAGGGGGGAGAGGACCGACCCCTGAGGCATACCACAAGGGAGAGACCGCAAGGGAGAGACCTCGGGGTTGACCTCTGACCCCCCACTAACACCGACTGTGACCGACCAGAGAGGTAGCAGGAGAAGCACTGAAGAACAATGCCTCCCACTCCGAACCCCTCCAGCCGGCACAGAAGGATACCATGGTCGATGGTATCGAAGGCTGCTGAGAGGTCAAGAAGCACCAGGACAGTGGACAAGCCCCTGTCCCGGGCCCACCAGAGATCATCCATCAATGCGACCAAAGCAGTTTCCGTGCTGTAACCGGGCCTGAAACCCGACTGTTGGGGACCTAGATAATTGGCTTCTTCCAAGGACTGCTGGAGCTGGAGCGACACCACCTTCTCAACAACCTTCCCCATAAAGGAAAGCTTGGAGACTGGACGATAGTTATTAAGTACGGCTGGGTCCAGGGAAGGCTTCTTGAGGAGGGGGCACACAAGCACCTCCTTATAGAGCGCCGGAAAGGATCCCCTCCCCAAGGAAGTGTTGACAATCTCCTGGACCCAGCTCTGTGTCACCTCCCTGCTGGCCGAAACCAGCCAGGAGGGACACAGATCCAGTGAGCAGGTGGCAGAACTCACAGCTCCAATGGCCTTCTCCACTTCATCAGGTGTCACCAGATCAAACTCTTCCCAGACAGGTGGACAAGTACGGGCCCCAGTCACCTCGACTGACTCATTGTCAGTCGACTCTGCTATCCAATCGGAGTTGAGGTCCACCCTGATCCGAGCGATTTTATCAGCGAAAAATGTGTTAAAGTCCTCGGCACTACTCTGCAAGGGCTCCGCAACTCCCCCCTGGTTAAGAAGGGAGTGGGTCATCCTAAACAGAGTGGCTGGGCAAGATTCCGCTGATGCAATCAAGGTGGCATGGTACGCGCATCTTGCTGCCTTGAGCGCCACTTTGTAAGTCTTAATATGAGCTCTTACATGTGTTCGATCGGATTCAGACTTACTCTTCCTCTATCGCTTCTCTTGACGTCTCTTCTGGCATTTCAACTCCCGGAGCTCCTTGTTGAACCATGGTGCACTATGGGGTCTGGTGCTGCGGAGAGGTTGCAATGGCACAATCTGGTCAAGAGCCTCCGCTGCAGCCTTGTTCCAGGCCTCAGCAAGAGACTCTGCCGAACTGTGGATGAGTGTATCTGGAATAACCCCAAGCACCCTCTGAAAGTCCTCTGGGTCCATCAGGCACCTGGGGCGAAACTTCTTAATCGGTTCCGCCTCCCTGTGGGGAAGGATTGGAGCCAGGAAGTTAAGCCTCAGTAGAAAATGATCTGACCATGACAAAGGCAGCACTTCTAAGCCCCTTAGTCTCAAATCATTACTCAATTGCTCAGAGAGGAATAGTTGTTCATTTACGTCATTTTTTTATACAATTCCTCAAAGAAGGATTTAATTATTTGTTTTTTATCACTAAGTGTTGTTTTTAAGACACCTGTATGATCATATATTGCCTCTATGATTTTATCTGCTTTTAAAAAAAATATATTTTTATTGTTTTTCAAAAAGACAAACAATATTAAACATTTAAGGAGCTACCACTGCTCCACTTGTCATAGAAGTCTAACTAATACAAAAATATAAAAACCCTAACTGTTGTCAGATCAATACAGAAATACCACACGTGTACATTACATTTTTATTAAATTTAACTAGGTTTTTAATATTAAGCCTGTTAATTGCATTTCTTTATCTATAAAATATTGTGTATTTATTCAAAAAAGACAAAATATTAATAATGCAGAAAAAATAACACTTCTAACTTTATTTCACTCTATCTTATAATTCTTCAAATAGTTATATATTATTATTTATTTAATTTTTAATACTATTTTTAAAATTCCATCAATCACATACTTTATCCCATATTTTATAAAATTCTGTTTCAGTTTAATTATTCAAACGCTTTGTCATCATATCTAATTCTGCACATTCTATAATTTTTTTAAATACTTCAACATCTTTTGGTATTGTCTTTTCTTTCCATTTCTGCGCAAATGCAATTCGCGCCGTGACCAATATATGTATTATTAAATAATAAATTTATTTTTTGTACTTTGTATTTGAAATACCCAATAGAAAAAGTTCAGGAGATTTTTTAATCTTCTCCTTTGTTATTTCATTTATCCATTTCTCTACTTTGTTCCAAAATATTTTAGTCTCAGGACATGTCCACCATGTATGGTAATATGTGCCAATTTCTTTTTTACATTTCCAAGAAATAGGCGACACTGTCGGAAACATTTTGGAAATTCTATATGGTGGAATGTGCCATCTATAAAACATCTTGATTTCGTTTTCTTTAAAAGAAATTGATTTTGTTATTTTCCAATTATACACCCATATCTTTCCCATGTTTCTAAATTTATCTCTTTGCCAAAATTTTTGCACCAACTGATCATGTTGTCTTTCAATATCCAACCTATCATTCTATGATTTAGTAAATATTTATATACATTTCCAATTAACTTTACTTGATTTTGAAATAGTAATTTGCTTAATACATAATTTTCTTTTCTAAAAATATATGTTTTTACGTCCATTTGATATCTAGAACTAATCTGTATGTATTGACACCACTCTAAGTCAACACCTAATTCTTGAAACTCTTGTTTTGTTCTTAGTTTTAATTGATTATCTAACAGATCTCTATATTTCCAAATCTTTCCCTTTTTTTTCAGATTTGGATGCATGATAGCTTCGATAGGTGAAACCCATTCTGGCATTACTAAGAAATGGTTTTTCTTTATTTCATTCCATACGTCAATCAATGCTTTTCTAATGATATTATTTTTAAAATATGAATGTGTTTTTAATTTGTCATACCATATGAACGCATGCCAACCCACCATCAAATCATGACGTCCTAGGTTAAGTAACCTTTAATTTTCTAAGGTCAACCACTCTTTTATCCATGTCAAGGCGGTGGCATGATAATATAGTTTCCAGTTTGGGAGGCCGAGGCCTCCTCTTTCTTTGCGGTCTTCTAACGAATTTTGTTTTATTCTTGACTATTTACCTTGCCATATAAACATTTTTATCTTGTTTAATTCGGCAAAAAAATTCAGTCCTGGATTTATTGTGATGACTTGAAAGAGGAACAAAATTTTAGGGAGAATATTCATTTTAATTGTAGAAATTCTTCCTACCAATGATAATTGCAAATTACTCCATACTTCTAAATCTTTTTTAACCTGACTTAATAATTTTAAATAATTATCATTTTTTAAAGATTTAGCTTTGGAAGTCATCCATATCCCTAAGTATTTCACCTTTTTTGTGATTTTCATGTTTGATAAATCTCCTAAATATTTTCTCTGTGTCTCTGTCATATTTTTTGTTAATATCTGTGTCTTTTCTTTATTTATTTTCAATCCTGTGATGTTCCCATATTTTTCAATTAAATTTATTAGCTTTAAGATAGATTCTGTTGGGTCATCTAAAATAAATACCACGTCGTCAGCAAATTTCTTTTTTAATCTTCAGTCCTTTTATTTCCTTATCTGCTCTTATTTTTATCAACAATGCTTCTAATGTTAGAATAAATAATAATGATGATATTGGACAACCTTGTCTTGCTCCTCGTTGTATTGCTACTTTTTCAGTCTGTTCACTCTTTATTATAATTTTGGCTGATTGTTCAGAATATATAGCATCTATTATGTTGAAAACTTTGTTCCTACCTCCATCTTGTTTAATTGTATTTTCATAAAATTCCAATCTACATTACCAAATGCTTTTTTCATATCTAGGAATATAAGTGACATTTGCTTTTCTGGGTGCAGCTCATAATATTCTAATGTATTTACTATTATTCTTAAATTATTTTTAATTAGTCTCAATCCATGTCTTATTAATTCTCTCTGGTTTTTAACTTTATCATCATTACCCTCTTTTTGCATTAACATTTCTAATTTTTTAAGTTCTTCTACTAATTTTTCATAGCATATTTTCTTTTCTTTATTTTTTTTGCTATAAATGATATTGTTAACCCACGTATATATGCTTTAGTTGTGTCCCATAAATTTTGAGGAGTAGTATCGCTATTTTTGTTTATTTTAAGAAAGATCTCTAGTTCTTTCTCTATCCATTTTTTATACTCTGGATCTTTTATTATATTTCTATTCATTGACCAATTGTTTATTTTCCTTTTGACTTTCCAATATATACATAGAGGATTATGATCTGCCCAAGTATTTGTCTCTATTTCTATTTTACTAATTTGTTCCAATATATGGGCGGGAGCCCAGGCCATATCAATTCTGGACCAAGTCTTGTGTGGGTTAGAATAAAAAGTATATTGATTATCTTTTAAGTGGTATTCTCGCCATACATCTTTTAATGATAATTCTGTACTCATTTTCCAAAACATCACAGGTAAGATTACCTTTTTTTCTTTTCTTTTCTTTTCCCAGTATAATCCATTTGATCATCTGAAATTGCATTAAAATCTCCTATTATTATCATATTTTCAATTGATAATTCGTTTATTTTTTCATGCAAATCTTTATAAAAAAAATTTTTGTTGTCATTTCGTGCATAAATTGAAACAATTACAAAAGGTTTTGTTTCTAAATCTAATTGTACTATCAAGATCCTTCCATCACTATCATTATATATTTCTTTGGATTCAATTAATTCATCGATATACATTGCCACTCCTCTTTTCTTTTGATTAGCCAAACTAGTATATAATTTCCCCAATTTTGAGTTATTAAGAAGACTTCATTTTGATTTTTTGATATGAACTTCTTGTAAGATATTTATCTGTGCTTTTTGTTTCGTGACTTTAGTTAATACTTGGTTCCTTTTCCTTGGGTTATTCAATCCATTTACATTAACTGAAAAGATTTTCAAATCATGTGTCATCTTTATTTGTAGTACCTTTTAACTTCTTTTGGTTCTCGAAGTCTTGTTTCCAAGATTAATTGTGAAGCCTGTGGTTGTTTCTGCTTCACTACCTGTAATTCTTCCCCTCCTCCACCTGTGGCCCCCATCATGTCGTCACTGCTCTTTGGTTCAATCCGAGTTTGTTCAATTCTGTCCAATCCGCTACGTGCTAAGAAGGATCTTGCTTGTTCCACACTTTCTATTTTCACTTTCGTTGATTGCCAAGTTAGAGTCAAACCTTCTGGTACCAGCCATCTGAAAACAATGTTCTTTTTAATTAAAATGCTTGTAAGAAAATAATATTCTCTTCTGCTCTCTCGCACTGTCTTTGGGACTTGTTTCAAAATCATGATTTCTTTTCCATTATGTTGGAAAGTCTCATTTCTTGTCAATCTCAGTATCTCATCTTTAATCATTCTTCTTGAAAACTTAATATGGACTTCTCTTGGTAGGTTGTGGCATCTTACATACCCAGTCTGGACTCGGTAAACTTCATCAATTTCTCTTATCAGTTCTGCTGGATCTGCCTGCATAATGCCTCCTATAACTTCTGCCATTTTTGCGGATAAATCTTCATCTCTTTCTTCTTCAATATTTTGAAATCTCAAACCATGTGATGCGGATTGGAGTTCAAGGTTAGTTATTGCTATGTCAAAGCCTCTACGGGCCGCATAGTTATAGTCTTCATATTCTTCCACTTTCCGTCCCATAACTTGATTTTTTTCTTCTGTCACTTGTATTCTTTTTTCTTTGTCTTGTAAGTTTTGTTGCATAACTTTTATATTTCCATCCATTTCGGCGACGTTTCCTTTCACTTCTGTTAATTCAGTTTTGAGTTCAGCAATTTCTTTTTTGATCTCATCTTTCATCTCTTTCATTTCTTGCCTCATTTCTTGCTTCATTTCTTGCAGATACATTTTCATTTCTTCTTTATTAGTGTCAAGTTGAGTTTTTCTCTGAGTTTGTGTCTTCTGCATAAGATCTTGGATGCCTGCTAGTGCATCTTGGATAGTCTGGAAGTTTGAGTTCATATGTGGCTTTTCTTTTTCTTTTTCTTTCTCTTTGGCTAACATTGTAGTTATGGTCCTTTGTTGTAATGGAGATGATGTTGGGGAGACTTTAGGTGTAGGAGTTGAAGTCAAAGTTGGGGTGGTTGTTTGTTTTCGCGTTGTTGTTGTCACCGAAGTGACACTTTGTGCCCTGTAAGAACCTTTCATGTTCCAAAATTTCTACTTTATTTAACAATTACTTAAATCAATGTCTTATTTATTTTCAATTAAGGAAAAGAAAAGTTTTAAATCTATAATACTGGTAAGAGAGAAAAAAGAACATATCAATTCAATTCTATTAATACAGTAATTAATTAAAGAGAAGGGAGGAAGAAGAGAGAAAAAAAGAACAGTTCAGTCTTTTAAAATCCAAAGCTCATGGGGGGGGGGACCTGGTGGGGAAGGAAAGAAAACAAAGCTTCGAGCACATAATTAATTAATAAGAAGAAAAAGAAGGAAAGGCTATAATTCTAGTGAGGAAGAATAAAGAAAGAAGAGAAAGGGGAAAAACTATTAAGAATTATTTAAGAGAAATAGAAAAAATTATTAGAAAGTTATTTATAATATTCTAAAAGAGTAAAAAGGTGAAAAATAATAATAACACCAAAAATTTAAAAAGGAGGAAAAAAATATCAAAGTCTTAAAAATGGAGTCCAAAAAAAGCCTAATAAATCTAAATAGACCAAATATGAGTTGTACTTTAATGCAAATGTCCAAAAAGTAAATCTCCAAAGCCAATATCCAGTATAATATCTATAATATCCAAATAAAAATAAAAATAAAATCCACGTCTTCTTATTGTATTAAAAGAAAAAATTATGAAAAAGGGAAAAAAGAATCCTTACGCCTCCAATGTCTGGTTAGGAAAAATAATCCCACAAAATCTGAAAAAAATGAAGGAAAATAAGAGAAAAAAATAAGAAAAAAAGTATAAAAATGGAAAAATAAAATAGACGGTCCAAAATATATTCCAAGTGGTTAAAGTTTCAGTAACATTTCATTCAGATGGGGTGATTTCAATTCAGTTCATATATTCATATATTCAAATAATTTAAGTATTCCTACTTCATCCAATTGGCTAATTAGCAATTCAGTCTTTAATTACTATTTTAAAAAGAAAAATATAATTATAAAAATATGAATAGCAAGGGGAAAAAACCACACTAAAGTCTTAAAATTTAAAAAAGAAAATTGTACTATTAAAATTAACAAAGACAAGTAGTTCCGGCCGTTCTTCTTCTGAGCGTATGGATATCACTTACAGGTTTTTTTTTCTTTGTTTATGTTCGCCTTTCAATCTGGGATCTTCTCTTTTCAAGCTTTATCATTTAAATATCAAAAGATTATCTCATGGTGCTGTCAGTCTTCTTTATCCATTGATCTGCTTCTTCGCAGACTTCTTTGTTCTGTTTTTGAACTTCCTTCTCTCAGCGACCGCTATGGCTGCGCCCAGGCAGCCACCTGGACGCAGTTCTCTATTGATGCAGCTGCAGGGCTTTCCTTAACCCCCAGGGCCACGGCGATCTGTCCCGGGGAATCCAGGACACCCCCTGTCCTGGGCCGACCCCTTCGGGTGTCAGCACAGTGCGAAATTGTGCCCTGCAGTCCGGAAAGGTAGGATGCAGAGACAGAGCTGTGCCTCCGCACCACCGACGCGGTCGTGCTCCTGCCAGAAGTCCCCCGGTTTTATCTGCTTTTTGATGAGTGAGTTTTGAGGCTAACCATCGCCCGGGTTTGTTTGCAAATTCAAAATGCTTTTGTTTGGCAATTCTTAATTTATGTGAGAGTTCTTCTTGGGTTTGTAAGTTTATGTATTGTTTTGTAATATTCAGTTCTCCTAAAATTTCGGTGTTGTTTGGTTTGGTTTGTAGGGTTTTTTCAAGGTTCTGAAGTTTTATTTTTAGTGTAGATAGGCTGTTTTCTTTCTGCTTTTTCTTTTTACTTTGGTATGCAATATAAATTCCTCGCACATAGGCTTTCATTGTGTCCCATAGGTTTTGTGTGGAAGTGTTACCATCATTGTTAATTTGGAGAAATTCACATATTTCTTGTTTTAAAGTTTTTTGAAAGTTTTCTTCTTTAAATATTGTTTGGTTCATAGTCCATCGTCTTGTATAATTATTAGTTGAATCTCTCAATTTCAACAATATGGGGTTGTGGTCTGCCCAGCAGTTTGGAAGTATTTGTATGTCTGTTACTTCATTGATGAATTCCAAGTCAGCCCAGGCCATATCAATGCGGGACCATGACTTGTGAGGAAAGGAGAAAAGGGTATATTGTCTATTGTTTGGATTAAAGTGACGCCATATGTCTTTTAGAGCTAATTCAGCTGTAAGTTGTTTGAAGGTTGTCGGTAATTGTTTTCTCTTTTTCATTTGTTTGGTGCTTTTATGATCCTTTTTGCTATCTAATATTGCATTGAAATCACCAACTATTATTATATTTGTCAAGTTTAGTTCCATAATTTTTTGATGTAGTTTTGCGTGAAAAGTAGATTGATTTATTGTGGGAGCATAAATTGCGATTATATGTATTTTCTTTGGTCCTGATGTAATTTGTACTATTAATATCTGTCCATTGTCATCTGTATAAATTAGTTGGGGGTTGAGTTTGGGTTTAATGTATAGTACTACTCCTATTTTCTTGGCTTGAGCAAGGGATGAGAAGATTTCTCCAAGCCTGGGATTTTTGTGGTGTAGGTTAGTTTGCTGGTTCTCTTCTTTTCTCCTTTCTTGCCTCTGCTTTAGATCTTGTTATTGGGCTGTCTCTGCCATATTCTTCCATTGATTTAAGTCCAGTTTCCTTATCTAAGAGAATGTTTTCAGAGCTAAGTTCATCCAGACTAGGTTTATCTTTTGATTCTTGTTCCCTAATACATTCCTCATCCACCTTTTTGATGGCTTGATCATAAAAGTCCTTTGCATCTTCTATCGAAGTTATTTTGTATTTTTTATCAATTAAGGAGATAAGCATGCCCTCAGGTGTCAGCCATCTAAATAGTATCTTATTTCTGTTAAGTTTATTAGCTAGTGTTTGATAGGGTTTCCGCTTTTCACGAATTCATCTGGGAACTTGACATGGGATTATTATCTCTTTTTCTTTATATGATACAGGGTTTTCCTTTGACATATTGTAGATTTCATCTCTTATAGTACGTTTTGTAAATCTGATATGTACTTCCCTGGGTAGATGATTTCTTTTTGCATAGCTTGTGGATATTCTGTAAATTTCATCCATTTGTTGATACATTTCCTGTGGGGTTCTGTTAGTGATGGATGCGAGAATTTCCGACATGATCTGAGGCAGGTTCTCTTTGCTTGATTCGCTAATATTCTGGAACCTCAAGAAGAATGCTGATTTTTCAAGTTCAAGATTTATAATGGCCTCTTCCAGATTTTTATTAATATATTCTGTTCTACTTTCTGCGTATTGTAGTCTGGTTTCCATTCTATCATTTACTTCCTCAATTTTTCTTATTTTTTCATCATTCTGTGTGAGGGTTCCATGCATCATCTCTATCTTCTCATCAAGGTGCCCAACACGGTCATCAATTTTCTTAATATCTTCCTTGATATCTTCTTTCATTGCACCCATATTTCCCATTATTAATTCATAATTCTGATCCATTGTTTTCGCATATTAATCATTATCTCTTGTAAGGAGGCTAAGGTGATAGGTGCAGCTTGGTCTGGTTGTACAACTGATGTTTTGTCAGTAGAAGGGTTTTCTAAGTTACACTGGATGGTCGGGGTTGAGAGTTAAGGTGTTGCCCTCTTCCAAGCTTTAGTAATTGTGTTTGTATTAGTAGATGACATTTTGAACATTTTATGGAAAAGTCAGATAGAGTATAGTAAAAGATACGGAAATATTAGTTTTAGCTTGTACTCAAAATGTCCAATGTTGTTGATTTATATTAATCTTAGTAAGATAGCTTATAATAAACTCTATAATCCAATTCTTAAGAGTCAAAAATGTCAATATACAATTCTATATCAATATCTCATAAGTATTATTAATGTTCTAGATATGAGTATTCAAATATTCAAGTAAGTTGGAATAAGTTAAGGGTAAAATAATTAAGTAAGTAATGTGATGAAAAGTAACTTTCAATTAATATATAATAGTTAATAGTTATAATAGTTATAAGAAAAAAGATTAAGTATATAAAGACCTCCGATTTTGTAGCTTGTCACCGACTCGATTCGTTCTAATCCACTTAAATCTGTCCAAAACTTCCTCTTACCATCAAGACATCCAAAAGCCTTCTCTCCCCCCAACTGTTGTGTATCACACGTTGTTTCCAATCTATCACTGCAAAATCACAAATGGAGTCCAGCAGAAAAGTTCAGATGGTATATGATTTTCACTCACACATCTGCTCGATCTGCCTAATCTTGTTTGTTCTCTGCTGCCATCAGCCAATTAAACAGAATCGCAGTCGCCGCTTTTTCTCAAGGGTTTTGGCACTCTTTCTTAGCAATGCAAAGCATACAACAGGAGGTCTTTCATCTGCTATTATCCACAAACAACGATCGATCAAATGGAATTTCTTCACTTAATTCACTCCAAGAGCTTTCACCATCATCTTCTCACAGCTTCCTTAATGGAGTCGGAGCGTCACAGCTTCAGGCCGATCTGCAGATCGGTTCTTCGTGAGCTGGAAAAAAGGTTTTCCCTGCTTCCCAGTGGGTCCGCTGACCTCCCTCAGGTACACAAGGAATTCCTCTATTAAATCACCATCTCTCCAGGTTGGTGATCACCGTTAAGCCACCAAAAAACACACGAAAGGCCAGGACAACCCCGGAGAAACGGAAGGCTGCCTGGTGTCAGCGTTGATGCCAAAACCGGAACACCTGGTTCTTATCTAGAAAAGTTATATATTATATAATATATTATAATTATATAATAATTATAAATTAATTGCCCACCCCTGGTATATAGTATACATATGCTGGTGACAGATGCTAAATGAAAAAAAGTTGAAATCATTTGGTCATTATCACTTCCCTATAATTCCAAATTATGAAACATTATGATCCTGGAAAGTTCTTTTATCCAATTTTAAGTTAATAATTCATTCAATTCATATAATGCTACCTGATTATTTCATTTTTAAAAAGTCCTAAAGTTGTCTAGTTTTTTTCTACTTCTATTTTTATCTATCAAGGAACTTGTTTGCTTTCCATAAAAGGGGAGAGATTCATATTTAATAGTTTTATATTTCCAGAGTAATACAATTTCTCCTTCCTTCCTCCCTCCTTCCCTTCTCTCCTTCCTTCCTTCCTTTCCTCCTTCCTTCTCTCCATTCTCAGTCTTCCAATTCTCTCCCTGCTCCCCAGCCTGGGGGTGGGAGAGGCTCCGCCGCAAATTCCCAAAGAAGGTTAAGTCAACTTACGGGAAAGGTGGAGAGGGCGGGGTGAGAGCTCCAGTGTAGGCAGCGCCGTCAGCCGAGCAACAGGCAAGACGTGACTGCCACTTTTTCACGTTTTGCTTCTGCACACAGGTGGTGAGGCCATCCGACTCCACTGCACGGCTTTTTGAAATGCCGCACAGCTTTTGGTTTTTGCCTGCACCCGCATGCGCACCCGCACAAGTTGGGCCGACATCCACAGGCTGGTCACAGACAGTGGGCAGGCCGCATCTGGGCCCCGGGCCGCATCTTGCCCAGGTCTGCTTTATGGGCTTTATGGGCTACAGAACTGGATATTCATTATTTGGAATTAGCTGGATGAACAACAGCCAGATTTGACAATTGGATAATGCAGTCTGACTTGTTGCAATCTCTAAGCTGAGACGTCTTCAGAGAGTGTTCATTCTGGCAAGATGTTGGAATTGACTTTGGGAAGGACAGAGGTGAAGAGTTCACCATCTGCCACTTTCACCTCCAAATGGTCCATAGGTAAAACTTGCTCCACATTATTTGGATTAAGTGGCAGGAGGAGAATGAATGTTGGTTAACAGCATTTCTCATTCTCATTTCTCTAAAACAAATCAAACATTTTCATCTGGTGAATTAAGATAAAGGTAAAGATTCCCCCGCACATGCGTGCTAATTATTTCCAGCTCTAGGGACAGTGCTCACCTCAGTTTCTAAGCCACAGAACCAGCACTGTCTGAAGACGTCTCCATGGTCATGTGGCTGGCATGACTAAACACCGAAGGCACACGGAGCACTGTTACCTTCCATTCAAATTCAATTCCACAGCTATCTGTTGAATTCCAGATAGCTAAATTCAGTTCTTTTTCCTGTTGCTTATTCCAACATATAGTCTCTCTCCCATCTAAGAAACAAATCACAAAAAAGAACAGAAATTATTTGGAATGTGGTCTGTGTTCAGGGATGATTCCTAGCTATATGACCATATCTGGAAAGGCAAAAAATGAATGATGACAAGGCCAGCACACTCGCTGTGCAAAGGCCAGCACACTCACTGTGCAAAGCATATACAGATGTGTGGGAATATTGGGGTGTATATATATTTATAGCCTATATATTTAACATAGGCTAACTATAGTTATAATTGGGATTGATCTGGAGCTGTGTTATTGGCTGCAGAGGCCTTCAGGAAACCCTTGCTGGCTGCAGAAGAAATGGACCAAGATGTGAGAGGCCTAATTGCAGCTATCTGAATTTACAATCCCATTGGTTGCAATTGTCCAAAGTCAAAGAATTACATCTAATTCATCAAGAGGAACAGTGTTTTTCTGAGCAAAATTATACCATCAACTCACGAGGAACAATAAAGCATCAGCAACAACAATAACAAAGCAGCTGACTTCACAAGAATCCAAAGCTACAAGACTTCTAACTGAGGTACATCCTTTTCCGGAATAGAGGCAGAGATTATATCCCAACAGGAGGGAGGGAGAAGATACAGCAAAGTGCAAACAGCTCTGAAAGAGACCCGACTCCCACTTGTCCCTGAATAACTCATAATAACTCTGCTCTGCTCACTCGAAGGGAGAGTGAATCTAGCAGAAAGCACAGCTAGCTCCCAACCCTTCAATTTAACCTGGGTGGGTGGAAAAGAGAACCGTTAAGAGCTTGATTTCCTCCCTGACACTACATAGCTCCCTGCAAAGTACCTTAGAGCTTTCAAAGAATCGCAGTTGACCCTCCCAGCTCTGCAAACTGACCTGGGTGGATGAAAGACGAAAGGAAAGCCTCCTGCAGATCATAACACCTCTGTACCTTCCCAAAGCTGGAAAGCTGATCCCAAAGGACTTTGAAGCAGCAGCACTAGGAGTCCAACACCAAAATCCCAACTGCCTCCACATATAAACAGTGGATAGCCATTCGCCATTACCACATGGATAACTAATTTAACAAAGACCCTTTCAAAACCATTCATCTAGCAATGATGCTACAACCCCCCCCCCCCAGTGGCTGTAAGATAACCCAGCAGTCACATCTAAAAACCTTCCTCTTTCAGCAGCTTTAAGATCTCTACAGGTCGCTCCAACCCCCCCCCCCCCAGTGGCTGCAAAGGAACCCAGCAGTGACATCTAAACTTTCCTCACTCAAAATCTCATCCGTACATAAAACCTGGTCAAACAATCAAACAATCAATAAGCAACAAATAGATTATTAAGACTCACCCCAGCTATGCCAAGCAAGAAGAAACCCCAAATAGATAATTCTGATAACTTCAACAACATTTGCTTTATATGCAACAACAATATTAATATACAAGAAGGATTTATAAAATGTCACTCCTGCAAAAAATCAGCTCACCATACCTGCCTTAACATAAATAAACATGTCACCACTTTTCTTCAAGATAATCCCTCATTCTATTTCTGCCCATCTTGTACTCCCAAACCAGACTCCTTTAGCAATTTGTCTGATATAATCTTAACAGCAGTCTATAAAACTCAACAATCATACACAGAAAGCATGGAACCACAGCTTGCCTCCATGGAAAAAAACATCCAAGATCTGATAAATGCTAAAACACCAAAACAAGTACCCTACACCACCCCACCACCACCACTATATATTCCACCTAGGCCACCACAACCTCTACCTCCAAACCCAACTACAGACATCCCCATCCTAGTTAAAGATACCATGGAGTGTGAACAAAAATATCAGAACGCCATCCTATTTGGCCTGGAGGAAAATGGGGAAACTGATTTAACAAATATACGTAATATCATCCACAACCAGGGTCCTCAAACAATAGCCCCTGATGACAATTTAGAGGTCACTAGAAGCGGCCTTGTACTGAGGTACAGTGATGGATCAAAGGTTTCCCGATTTTGCAGAATAGTCTGCAAAAGTGAAACTACCAAACAAGATTTCATCAAGACCATGAACTCCATCGCCAGAAATAACACCAAATACAACAAACACAGATCCAGACCAGATCTAACTCTACTTCAACGCATCCGCTCTCATGAACTATGGCCCGAAATTAAGCGACGTTGTGATCATGGTGAAACTAACTTGTACATAGACTACCACCCCAAATGTATCAGAACCAAAACCTACAACCCTCCGTTCATCTCCCAACCCACCGCCCCTCCTCAGCCATCCTACACTTCTCTACCTACCATCCCTCACCAACAAATGGACATCCCCAACACTTCCAACAAAGAATAGGAAAGCACACCCCTTACTACCTCAATTCAATCCAACTTCAACTCAACTCAATCCAATTTCATTCCTGAACACAAATTCAATCTCAAATGTAAACTAATCAATGCAAGAAGTATTATGAACAAGTTGTCTGAATTCCTCCTCCTACTTGACACCAACATATTTGACATAATCTTTGTTTGTGAAACATGGCTGAATACATCCTATCCTGACTCCATCATCACACCAAGTAATTACCTTGTTTTCCGGTCTGACTGTGAACTCCACAGAGAAGGTGGTGTAGCTATATTCTATAAAAATTCACTCAATCTAAAAAGCATCCAAGTTGCACATGATCTTATCCTTCCTGAAACCATAATATGTGATCTTTCCCTCAACACCACACTCTGCTTTCTACTTTGCTACAGAGCTCCAGATTATGACATCACTCATGCAACAAAATTAACCTCCCTACTCACGTGGGCAACCTCCTGCCCTTATCCCATTATATTCCTTGGTGACCTCAACCTACCACACATCAACTGGACCCGAAACGAATGCTCCACAGAACCTATACATACTGCCCTTTACAATGCTGTCACCAGCTTGGGACTTGAACAATTAATATCAAACAATACCAGACTCAATAGCTGTCTTGATTTCATATTCTGTAATAGCAAAAGCACTATCTATGGACTGCATATAAAAGAACTCTTCTCCAACAGCAATCACAGTATGATTAACTTCAACCTCAATCTACATCATCCTAACACTCACCTGAATAATGCGACACCTAAGTACAATTTTACAAAAGCCAACTATGAACTCATTGATGCCAATCTCTCAATTCTCAACTGGCAATCTTTGTTCTCTAACTGCAACACCATTGATGATCTCTTCAACACGTTCTTACTCCAGATTAAAAGACTTACTGGACTACATGTGCCACTCACTCCATCCAGAGATAAAGAAAATAATAATAACTTACCAGTCTTGATAAAGAAACTACAAACCAAAAAAAGATCTCTCTGATGTAAAAGCTAAACAGGCCAAGTAACCAACTTCAAAAGCCGCTACAAAAGCATATGCCAGCAAATAAAAGCAGAATGTCTCAACTATCACAGCAAACAAGAAAACCTCCTTCACACCAAATCTAACCGAGCCTTCTACAACTTCTTCAACAACAAACTAAATGACTCTAGACCTATTCCACCTCTCGTAGGACCCAACAACAAAGAATACCACGATGGTCCATCTAAAGCTAACCTCTTCAACTCTTTCTCTGGCTCTGTCTTTGTTAACAGTAATGGCTCATCCTCCATCTTTGCTAACCGCATCTCAAACTCTCTAAACAACCTAATCCAAATCGACTTCACTGTAGACCGCGTTGAAAAAGCAATCTGTGACTTCAAACCTTCCCTATCAGTCGGACCAGACGGTCTTTGTGAATACTTCCTAAAACAGCTTTCTTCTGCTATAGCTGAACCTCTAAGCATTATCTTCCAAAAATCCTGCAGGACCAGCACACTCCCCAAGCTATGGTCAAAAGCAATAGTCATCCCCATCTTCAAAAAAGGAGACCCTTCTCTCGTTGACAACTACAGACCAATATCACTATGCTGCGTCTCATGTAAAATCATGGAATCAATTATAAATCAATCAATTACCCTTTACTTAGAATCTAATAACCTACTCTCTAACAAACAATTTGGATTCAGAAAGAAATTATCCTGCAACCTACAACTACTTCACTGCAAAAACATTTGGACTACCCACCTAGATCAAGGTAAATCCATTGATGAAATTTATATTGACTTTTGCAAAGCCTTCGACTCAGTGGTCCACGACAAACTACTCCTAAAACTCAAATCCTATGGCATCTCAGGATTCCTCCACAGCTGGATGACTGCATTCCTGTCAAACAGGCAACAAGTTGTCAAAATTGGAAGCGCCATTTCCACCCCCATCCCTGTCAAAAGTGGTGTTCCCCAGGGCAGCGTACTAGGTCCTACTCTTTTCATTCTCTACATCAACGACCTCTGCGATCATATCACAAGCAACTGTGTTCTTTTTGCCGATGGTGTAAAACTTTTCAACACCACGGAAAACACATTTACTCTCCAAAAAGACCTCGACTTTGTCTCAGATTGGTCTAACACCTGGCAACTTCAAATATCAACCAAAAATACTCTACCCTCCACATCAGCAAAAAGAATCCTAACATCATATATAAACTGAATAAACAAATTTTCACAGCCAATCCACACTCCATAAAAGACCTTGGAATACTAATATCAAATGACCTAAGTGCTAAAGCCCACTGCAACAATATCCCCCAAAAGGCTTCTAGATTTGTTAACCTGATCCTACGTAGCTTCTGCTCCGGCAATCTCACACTACTCACAAGAGCCTACACAACTTTTGCCAGACCCATCCTTGAATACAGCTCATCTGTCTGGAACCAATACCACATCTCGGACATCAACACCCTTGAAAACATCCAAAGATATTTCAGCAGAAGAGCTCTTCACTCCTCCACTCGAAACAGAATACCCTACGAAAATCGACTAACAATCCTGGGTATGGAAAGCTTAGAACTACGATGCCTAAAACACGATTTAAGTATTGCTCACAAGATCATATGCTGCAGCATCCTACCTGTCAATGACTACTTCAGCTTCAACCACAACAACACAAGAGCACAGAACAGATTCAAACTTAATATTAACCGCTACAAACTTGACTGTACAAAATTTGACTTCCGGCTTGGAGCACGATCGCAACGGGGGTGCAGAGACATTGCTCTGTCTCCACAGCCCACCTTTTCAGGGTCGTAGGGCACAATTTGCGCGCTGCCGACACCCGGAGGGGTCAGCACAGGACAGGGGGTCTCCCGAATCCCCTGGGGTGGATCACCACGGTCCCGGGGCCAGGGAAAGCCCCGCAGCTACATCCATGAAGAGCTCCATCCAGGCAGCTGCCTGGGCGCAGCCATAGTGATCTCCAATAGAAGGAAGTAAAAAAAAGAATACATAGGTCTACGAAGAAGCGGATCAATAGAGAAAGAGGATTTACAGCACAACGTGTCAATCTTTTGGTATACCAACGAGCAAGTTTGAAAAGAGAAGATTTCAGATCGAAAAGGCAAACATAAACAAAGTGAAAAAACTGGAAGTGATATCCATACACTCAGAAGAAAAACGGCTGGAACTACTTGTCTTCGTTAATATTAATAGTATATTTTTTCCTTTTGAATTTTAAGATTATAGTGTGTTTTTTTCTTTCTTTTTATTTTTTATTATTCGTATTTTTATAATTTTTTCTCAATAGTAGTATAAAGATTGAAAGACTGAACTGTTAATTTGTCAAATTAGATGAAGTAGGAATATCTAAGCAAATTGAACATACGAAAAAATAAACTGAATAAACCAAACTGAACTTAAATTAAATCATTTTATTGGAATCTTACTGCAATATTAGCCATTTGGAAAAAATGTGGGCTTTTTGTTATATTTTTACTATTTTCTTTTCCTTGTTTTGGAATCTAAGGGACTATTTTTTCTTCAACCAGATATTGGAGGCGTAAGGATTTTTTCTTTTATTATATCTTTTTTCCTGTACTTTTTCTTTTATATAATAAAATAGACATGGATTTTACTATTATTTTTGTTTTAACTGGCATAGCATAGATAATACGTTGGAATTGGTTTTGGAGTTTTTTCCTTTTTCTGGACTGTTACATTAAAGTACAACTCACAATTCATATTTGGCATATTTGGATATATTGGACTCCTTTTTCTTTTTGAAATTTGATATTCTTGTTTTCTCTTTTTTAATCCTTTTTCATTAATTTTTACAGTTATTGTTGGATTTTATCATTAATTCCTCATTTATTTCCTTTTTTCTTTTTTAAAACAGTTTAAATATTTTTCAAACAATTTTTCCCTTTTCTCTTTTAAATAACTTTTAAAAGTTTTCTTCTCTTTCCCCTGCCCTTTTTTTCAATAGAATTACAACTTCCCCCCCTTTTTTTTGGTTATTGCTAATTAATTATGTGTTAGAAGCTTTGTTTCTTTCCCTTCTCAACCTGGTCCCCTCCCCATGAGATCTGGTTTTTAAAGGATTAAAACCACTTTTTTGCCTTTCCTCCATTTTTCTTTTCTCTTTTCCTTTTTTATTATTTCTTTTTCCCATATTGATATTCCTTTCTCCCCTTTAAATATTATCTCTCATTATTAGTATTGCAGATTTGAATTTTTTTCTTCTGTAATTGAGCGTAAATAAGAGATTGATCTAAGTAATAGTTAAACAAAGTAGAAATTTTGGAATATGAAAGGTTCTTACAGGGCGCAAAGTGTGACTTTGGTGACAACAAGAACTACCTGAAAAAAAGCAACTACTGCAATTCCAACTTCAATTCCTACACCTAAAGTTTCTCCAACATCATCTCCTTTACAACAAAGGGCTATAACTACAATGTTGGCCAAGGAGAAAGAAAAAGAGAAAGAGAAGCTGCCTGCGGATCCAAACTTCCAGTCCATTCAGGATGCACTAGCTGGTATTCAAGATCTCATGCAGAAGACACAAGCTCAGACACAAATTCAACTTGAGACTAATAAAGAAGAAATGAAGAAGTACCTGGAAGAGATGAAACAAGAGATGAGACAAGAGATGAAAGATGAGATTAAAAAAGAACTAACAGAAGTAAAAGGAAACATGGCAGTAATGGATGGGAATATAAAAGTCATACAACAAAACCTGCAAGAGAGTGAAAAAAGAATTAAAGTTACAGAGGAAAAAATCCAAGCTATGGGGCAGAAAGTGGAAGAATATGAAGACCATAATTACAACGCTCATAGAGGCTTCGATATCGCAATAACTAATCTTGAACTCCAATCCGCATCACATGGCCTGAGATTTCAAAACATTGAAGAAGAAAGAGATGAAGATTTACCCACAAAAATGGCAGAAGTGATAGGAGGAATTATGCAAGAGGACCCCGCAGAATTGAAAAGGGAAATAGATGAAGTTTACCGAGTCCAAACTAGATACACAAGACGTTATAAGCTACCAAGAGAAGTACATATTAAGTTTTCAAGAAGAGTAATTAAAGATGAGATCATGAGACTGACAAGAAACCAGAAATTCCAACTTAACGGAAAAGGCATCACAATTCTGAAACAAGTTCTGAAGAGGGTGAGAGAAAGCAGAGGAGAATACTACTTCCTTACAAGTATTTTAATCAAGAAAAATATCGTGTTTAGATGGCTGGTACCAGAGGGCCTTACTCTAACGTGGCAATCAACAAAAGTGATAATTGACAGTGTGGAACTTGCAAGATCTTTCTTAGCACATACCAGATTGGATAGGATTGATCAGCCTCAGATAGAGCCAAAGAGCAGTGATGACATGATGGGGGCCACGGGCGGAGGCGGGGAAGAAATACCAGAAGCAAAGAAGAAACAACCACCAGCATCACAAGAATTAATTTTAGAAACTAGACTTCGAGAACCAAAGGAAGCAAAAAAATACTACAAATAGAGATGACACATGACTTGGAATTTTTTTCAGTCAATGTAAATGGGTTGAATAATCCAAAGAAAAGAACCCTAATATTTGCCAAACTTAAAAAACAAAAAGCACAGATTAATATTTTACAAGAAGTTCATATAAAAACAAAACAAAATGGAGTCTTCTGAACAACTCAGAATTGGGAAAATTATATACTAGTTTGGCAAATCAAAATAAAAAGGGTATAGCAATGTATATAGATGACTCAATTGAATCTAAAGAAATATACAATGACACTGATGGTAGGATTTTGATGGTACAATTAGATCTTGAAACAAAACCTTTTGTAATTGTCTCAATTTATGCACCAAATGATAACCAAAAGCAATTCTACAAAGATTTACATGAAAAAATAAGGGAATTGGCAATTGAAAATATGATAATAATAGGAGATTTTAATGCAATTTCAGATGACCAAATGAATTATACTGGAAAAAGGAAAGAAAAGGAAAAAAAAGGTAATTTTACCTGTGACATTTTGGAAAATGAGCACAGAACTAGTATTGAAGGATATATGGAGAGAATACCATTTAAAAGATAGACAATACACTTTTTATTCTAACCCACATAAGACCTGGTCCAGAATTGACATGGCTTGGACATCATCACACCTAATGGAACAATAAAATAGAAATAGAAACAAATACCTGGGCAGACCATAATCCTTTAGTGATATATTGGAAAGGTAAAAAGAAAGCAAATAACTGGTCAATGAATAGAAATATAATAAAAGATCCAGAATATAAAAAATGGATTGAGAGGGAACTAGATATTTTTTTAAATAAATAAAAATAGTGACACCCCCCCAAAAAAAACTTATGGGACACAACAAAGGCATGTATACGTGGGCTAACAATCTCTTATATAGCAAAAAAAAAATAAAGAAAAGAAAATACATTATGAAAAATTAGTAGAAGATCTCAAAAAAGTAGAAACATTAATGCAAAAAGGTGATAATGGTGACAAAGCTAAAAATCAGAGAGAATTAATAAAGCATAAATTAAGATTGATGGAACAAGAACCAATAATAGAAAAGATAAAGAGAGCAAAGCAAGAATATTTTGAACATGCAAATAAACCAGGAAGATGGTTGTCGTATAAATTAAAAAAAAAGGGAAAACAAAATCATAAAAAATTTGTTAGACTCAAAAGGTAAAATGAAACATAGAATAGAAGAAAAGAAGGAAATAGCATTAGAATTTTACAGAAAATTATACACGAGGGAAGAAATAAATGAGGATTTAATTTTTGAATACAGTATTTGAAAAATATAGACTTACCGGTATTAACCGAAGCCCAACAACAAAGATTAAATAAACCTATTACAGAAATGGAACTAAAACAATCTATAAAGAACCAGAAAAATAATAAAGTGACAGGTCCAAATGCGATACCAGTAGAATTTTATAAGTTAGATATAGAAATACTCTTCTTAAATATGTTGAGATATACAATCAAATAATGGCAGAAGGTACGTTACCTAAAACATGATCAGAAACGTTAATAACCTTAATACATAAAGAGGGTACAGAAAAAGAAAAAATTGAGAACTATAGACCAATCTCATTGTTAAACGTAGATTATAAAATTTTTATATCAGTCTTTGCCAACAGCTTTAAAAACATTATAAATGATATGATACATAGTGATCAAAATGGTTTTTTACCAGGAAGACAAATTAAAAATAATTTAAGAACAATAATAAATACATTAGAATACTATGAACAATATCCAGAAAAACAAATGACGCTTATATTTTTAGATGCAAAAAAAGCATTTGATAATGTAGACTGGAATTTTATGAAAATACAATTAAACAGGATGGAGGTTGGAACTAAGTTTTTTAATATAATAGATGCAATATATTCTGAACAAACAGCTAAAATTATAATAAATAGTGAGTTGACTGAAAAAGTGGCAATACAACGAGGAGTAAGACAAGGGTGTCCAATATCACCACTCTTATTTATGTTAACCCTGGAAGCACTGTTGATAAAAATAAGAGCTGACAGGGAGATAAAAGGGTTGAAGTTAAGAAAAGAGATTTATAAAGTACAAGCATTCGCAGATGATGTCGTTCTAATTTTAGAAGATCCCATAAAATCTATTTCAAGGCTAATAAACTTAATTGAAGAATACGGGAAAGTCGCAGGATTAAAAATAAATAAAGATAAGACACAGATTCTTACAAAAAATATAACAGAGATACAAAGAAAACATTTAGAAGATTTATCAAATATGAAAACTACAGAAAAGTTGAAATATTTAGGGATTTGGATGACCTCTAAAGCCATATCTATAAAAAATGATAATTATCTGAAATTATTAGGACAGATTAAACAAGACTTAGAAGTTTGGAATAATTTGCAATTAATATTGGTGGGAAGAATATCCACAATTAAGATGAACATCATCCCCAAAATTTTGTTTCCTTTTCAAGTTATTCCAATAAATCCAGGATCAAATTTTTTAATAGAATTAAATAAGACAATAAAAAAAATTATATGGCAAGGCAAGAAACCAAGAATAAAGTAAAATGCGTTAGAAGATCACAAAGAAAGAGGAGGATTGGCCTCCCAAATTGGAAATTATATTATTATGCCACTGCCCTAACATGGATAAAAGAGTGGTTAACCTTGGACAATCAAAGGTTACTTAATTTGGAAGGCCATGATTTAATGCTAGGCTGGCATGCCTTTATATGGTATGATAAGATTAAAACACATTCATATTTTAAAAATAATATAATTAGAAAAGCATTTTATTTATTTATTTATTTATTTATTTATTAGATTTGTATGCTGCCCCTCTCCGTAGACTCGGGGCGGCTCACAACAATAACAATAACAATGTAAGAACAAATCTAATAATTTAAAAAACACTAAAAAAACCCATTATTAAAAGCAAACAAACACACAAACATTCCATGTATAAACTGTATAGGCCCGGGGAAGATGTGTCAGTTCCCCCATGCCTGACGGCAGAGATGGGTCTTAAGAACTTTACAAAAGGCAAGGAGGGTGGGGGCAGTTCTAATCTCCAGGGGGAGCTGGTTCCAGAGGGTCGGGGCCGCCACAGAGAAGGCTCTTCTCCTGGGTCCTGCCAAACGCCATTGTTTAGTCGACAGGACCTGGAGAAGGCCAACTCTGTGGGACCTAACCGGTCGCTGGGATTCGTGCGGCAGAAGGCGGTCCCGGAGGTATTCTGGTCCGATGCCATGAAGGGCTTTATAGGTCATAACCAACACTTTGAATTGTCCCGAAAATTGATCGGCAACCAATGTAGACTGCGGAGTGTTGTTGTAACATGGGCACATCTAGGAAAGCCCATGATTGTTCTCGCAGCTGCATTCTGCACAATCTGAAGTTTCCAAACACTTTTCAAAAGCAGCCCCATATAGAGAGCATTACAGTAGTCGAACCTCGAGGTGATGAGGGCATGAGTGACTGTGAGCAGTGAGTCCAGATAGGGCCGCAACTGGTGCACCAGGCGAACCTGGGCAAATGCCCCCCTTGCCACAGCTGAAAGATGTTTCTCTAACGTGAGCTGTGGATCGAGGAGAGCACCCAAGTTGCGGATCCTCTTTGAGGGGGTCAATAATTCCCCCCCAGGGTTATGGACGAAGAGATGGGATTGTCCCTGGGAGGCAGGACCCACAGCCACTCCGTCTTATCCAGGTTGAGTTTGAGTCTGTTGACACCCATCCAGACCCCAACAGCCTCCAGGCACTGGCACATCACTTCCACTGCTTCATTGACTGGACATGGGGTGGAGATGTACAACTGGGTATCATCCGCATACTGATGATACCTCACCCCATGCCCTTGGATGATCTCACCCAGCGGTTTCATGTAGATATTAAATAGCAGGGGGGAGAGGACCGACCCCTGAGGCACCCCACAAGGGAGAGACCTAGAGGTCGACCTCTGACCCCCCACTAACACCGACTGCGACTGACCAGAGAGGTAGGAGGAGAACCACTGGAGAACAATACCTCCCACTCCCAACCCCTCCAGCCGGCGCAGAAGGATACCATGGTCGATGGTATCGAAAGCTGCTGAGAGGTCAAGAAGCACCAGGAGAGAGGACAAGCCCCTGTCCCGGGCCCGCCAGAGATCATCCATCAATGTGACCAAAGCAGTTTCCATGGTGTAGCCAGGCCTGAAACCGGACTGCTGGGGACCTAGATAATCAGCTTCTTCCAAAGACCGCTGAAGTTGGAGCGCCACCACCTTCTCAACAACCTTCCCCATAAACGGAAGGTTGGAGACTGGACGGTAGTTATTAAGCACGGCTGGGTCCAGGGAAGGCTTCTTGAGGAGGGGGCGCACAAGTGCCTCCTTATAAGGAGCCAGAAAGGATCCCCTCCCCAAGGAGGCATTGACAATCTCCTGGACCCAGCTCTGTGTCACCTCCCTGCTGGCCGAAACCAGCCAGGAGAGACACGGATCCAGTAAGCAGGTGGCAGAACTCACAGCTCCAATGGTCTTGTCCACTTCATCAGGTGTCACCAGATCAAACTCTTCCCAGACAGGTGGACAAGTACGTGCACCAGTCACCTCGACTGACTCATTGTCAGTCGACTCTGTTATCCAATTGGAGTCAAGGTCCGCTCGGATTCGAGCGATTTTATCAGCGAAAAATGTCTTAAATTCCTCGGCACTACTCTGCAACGGCTCCCCAACTCCCCCCTGGTTAAGAAGGGAACCAGAGCGGCCGGGCGGCATTCCGCTGATGCAATCAAGGTGGCATGATACGCGCATCTTGGCGCCTTGAGCACCACTTTGTAAGTCTTAATAAAAGCTCTTACAAGTGTTCGATTGGATTTGGACTTACTCTTCCTCCATCGCTTCTCTAGACGTCTCTTCTGGCGTTTCAACTCCCGGAGCTCTTCGTTGTACCATGGAGCTCTACGGGGTCTAGTGGCCCGGAGAGGTCGCAACCGCGCAATCCGGTCAAGAGCCTCCGCTGCAGCCTTGTTCCAGGCCTCAGCAAGAGACTCCGCCGAACTGTGGTTTAGTGCATCTGGAATAACCCCAAGCTCCTTCTGAAAACCTTCTGGATCCATCAGGCGCCTGGGGCGGAACATCTTAATCGGTTCCGCCTCCCTGCGGGGAAGGATTGGAGCCAGGAAATCCAGCCGTAATAGAAAATGGTCTGACCATGACAAAGGCAACACATCTAAGCCCCTTAGTCTCAGACCATTACTCAATTGCTCAGAGAGGAATACCATGTCGGGTGCGTGTCCTCCCTCGTGAGTCAGACCTTGTACTACTTGAGTCAGGTCCATGGCTGTCATGGTGGCCATGAACTCCTGTGCTAATCCAGAGGTTTCGCCAAGCGACGGCAGGTTAAGATCCCCCAAGACTATAAGTCTGGGGAATCCCACCGCCAGCCCGGCTACCTCCTCAAGCAGCACAGGCAGGGCTGTTGACACACAGCTGGGAGGCAGGTACTTGAGTAACAAGCCCACCTGAACCCCTAAGTCCAACTTCCCAAGGAGGGACTCACAACCCGCAATCTCTGGAGCAATGAGTCTATGTAGGTGCAGGCTCTCCCTGGCTATAATAGCCACTCCTCCCCCCTTCCCTGGGGTCGCGGTTGATGCCATACCTGAAACCCAGCTGGGCAAATTTCAGAGAGAGGAACTCCTCCCTCTGGGCCCAGCCAGGTCTCAGTCACATATGCCAGGTTGGCCTCCTCATCCGGGATCAAATCCCAGATGAGGAGAACTTTATTTACCACCAACCTAGCATTGAGTAGCAGCAACCTGAGCCCAGGACCAGAATTACACTCATCACCAGTACCCTGGGTTGAGCTCACAGAACCGGAACAAGGGATCGCTGTCAAGCAGCGATTCCTCCTTCCCCTGGAACGGTTAGTTCCGTGGCTCCCACCATATCTGCCTCTCCCCAGCAGGACCGGGATGTTCTGACCCTCTGCCACCCCAGAGATAGGTGCCTCCTCCCCTCCTGCATCTCCACCATCAGGTGGACCAAAGAATTCATGCATATAATTCCCATTCAATTCATACATTCCTTCCATCCAATCCCAAACATCCATCCCTAAAATTACCCCCCAATAAATTAATTAAAAATATAAGATATAAAAATATAAAGTATAAAATTAAAATTAAAATGGTTAACCGGTTAGCTGTTAAAATTAATCTGAGACAATGATATAATAGTCAATTAGTCTAAAATCAGTTCTATGGGAAGGGTCGTCAAACAATTTGCCACTCCAGAGCAATAAACAGTTAATGTCCTCTGTAGGTCTTTCTTTTAACTCTTTGAATTCTGCTATGTATAAAAGAGAAATGGATAAATGAAATAACAAAGGAGAAGATTAAAAAATCTCCTGAATTTTTCTTATTGGGTATTTCAAATATTAAGTATAAAAAAGAAATTTATTATTTAATAATACATATATTGGTTGCGTCAAGAATTACATTTGCGCAGAAATGGAAAGATAAGGAAATACCAAAGGACGCAGAAGTTTATAAAAAAATTATGGAATGTGCAGAATTAGATATGATGACAAAATGCTTGAATAATCAAGTAGAAACAGAATATTATAAAATATGAAACAAATTGTATAAATGGTGGGATTTTTAAAATAATATTACAAGTTAAAGTAACAAGAATTTATAACTTTTTGAACCTATAGTTTTGAAATTTTATAAGTTAGAGTTTAATAGTTTAAAAAGGTTTACAGTAGAATAAATTTAGATATGCTATTTACTATATTATATTTTTTTGAATAAGTATTTTTCAGGCAAAGTAATTAATTAACACATAGAGTCAAATTTAATAAATATCTAATATAAATGTATGCTATTTTTCTATTGATCTGACTATAGTTAGGTTTTTATTTTTTGTAGTAGTTAGACTTCTAAGATAAGCGGAGCAATGGCAGCTCCTTGAGTGTTCAATGTTGTGTGCCTTTGTTTGTCCTTTTAAAAAAAATCAATTATTATTTTTTTTTAAATGACTTTAACAATCGAGTTGTCAAAGCGTGGAACTCATTCCCAGACTCAATAGTGTCAACCCCTAACCCCCAACATTTCTCCCTTAGACTATCCACGATTGACCTCTCCAGGTTCCTAAGAGGTCAGTAAGGGGCATACATAAGTGCACTAGTGTGCCTTTCGTCCCCTGTCCAATTGTCTTTCCTTTATCTCATATATCATATATATTTTCTTCCTTTCATATATCTTCTCCTCTATTTTTATATTTTCTTTATATATATTACCTCATGTCTATTTTCTTCTATATGTATTGTGTATTGGACTAACTAACTAACTAACTAACTAACTAACTAACTAAATAAATAAATAAATAAATAAATAAATAAATAAAATAGTACTTGGTTAGAAGTTCCAATGAATTCATGCTGAACTTTCACAAAATATCTTGAGATGGCTGAAATGGATCCTTTTCATTGTAGTTAGTTATTCAAGTAATAACTGCAAGAAAGTCAAAATAGTGCATGCTGAGAAGAGGCTGGTAGTGGCCCACCTGAGAGACTACCCAGCAAACCATCAACTTAGCATAGTAATCCAGGAGCCTGGAAATTCAAGACTGTTGGCGGCAATTGAAGGGAGAGGCTGCCCGGTGAACCATTGACCAATGCAGTATTCAAGGAGCCTGGAGATTCATGGCAGTTGGAGGCAAGCTGAGCAGAGGTAAATTAGTAACCCAACCTGGGAGCCCAGGAGCCCAGTTGAGTGAAGGTGAATCATTGACCCAGGATGCCCAGGAATCCAAAGAACCCAGCCAGGTAGCCTATGAGCCCAAGTGAGAGATGGCACTGAGTGATGGTTAACCAGCAATCCAGCACAGCAGCCCAAGAGCTCACCCAGGAGCCCAGATAAGCAGTGGCAAATGGGCGGCAAACCAAAGACTTGCCTAGCAGCCTAGCAGAGCAGCAGTGACCCAGCAGCTCAGCTCATCTGGTGATCTCAGGTTCCAGCAAAAATTCTTGTTTTTGCAGACCCAAGCTGCTGTGGCCTAGAGGTGGAGGTGTTTGTGAGTTCAATCCTAGGTAGAGACAGATGTAGGGTCTTCTGCTTGGGCAGAGGATTGGACTAGATTACCTGCAAGGTCCCTTCCAACTCTGTTAATCTGAATCAGATACTGGATCTGAGTTTGGTTTTTGATTAAACATAAGTATCAAAAGATCTGATATCATTTCATAGTTCTTGTTAGCTAAGCAGCATAGCTATTGGCATCCTTTGCTAGAGAGAAAGCAGCCCTTTTCTTTTGCTCACAACATTTTTTTTTGTCTTACATCAAATGTACTCTTAACTTTTTTCTTCGTTTTCTATTAACATCAAAGTGCATACTGTACATATTTGTACAGTAACTACAAACTGATATTACATTTATATAGGAGACATCCTTATATAAAGAACGTAAAATACCAAGTTATATTCAAGTTATGTCAACTGTCTCACAAGAGGCAATATTTTAGACCACTGCTCCTCTACAATAAAAGATGCCTGTCTCTTTCTACTAAGAACAACTGTGGGACACTTGATCATTGTATGATTCACCTTGTACCTGTATATAGGTTCAGGGTGAATCATAAAACCAATTAGCACAAGAGCCCCCAAGGCTGTGTACTCTTCCCATTACTCTTTTCTCTATATACCAATTACTATATCTCAAAGAATCCATCTGCAAAAGTACTTTGAAGGTGATATAGAAGTCATTGTTTTCATTCAAGATGACAATGAGTCTGCATATAGAATAGAATAGAATAGAATTTTTATTGGCCAAGTGTGATTGGAATTTGTCTTGGTGCATATGCTCTCAGCGTACATAAAATAAAATATTCATTTGTCAAGAATCATGTGGTACAACACTTAATGATTGTCATAGGGGTCAAATAAGCAATGAAGAAGCAATATTAATAAAAATCTTAGGATATAAGCAACAAGTTACAGTCATACAGTCAACATGGGAGGAAATGGGTGAAAGGAATGATGAGAAAAACTAGTAGAATAAAAGTGCAGATTTAGTAGAAAGTCTGACAGTGTTGAGGGAATTATTTGTTTAGTAGAGTGATGGCGTTCGGAAAAAAACTGTTCTTGTGTCTAGTTGTCTTGGTGTGCAGTGCTCTGTAGCGACATTTTGAGGGTAGGACTTGAAACAATTTGTGTCCAGGATGTGAGGGGTCAGTAAATATTTTCCCCGCCCTCTTTTTGACTCGTGCAGTATACAGGTCCTCAATGGAAGGCAGGTTGGCAGCAATTGTTTTTTCTGCAGTTCTGATTATCCTCTGAAGTCTGTGTCGATCCTGTTGGGTTGCAGCACCAAACCAGACAGTGATGGAGGTGCAGATGACAGACTCAATGATTCCTCTGTAGAACTGTATCAGCAGCTCCTTGGGCAGTTTGAGCTTCCTGAGCTGGCGCATAAAGAACATTCTTTGTTGTGCTTTTTTGATGATGTTTTTGATGTTAGGTGACCATCTTAGGTCTTGAGATATGATAAAACCTAGAAATTTGAATGTCTCTTCTGTTGATACTGTGTTGTCTAGTATTGTGAGAGGTGGAAGGGTGGAAGGGTTTCTCTTAAAGTCTACCACCATTTCTACGGTTTTGAGTGTGTTCAGTTCTAGATTGTTCTGGTCACACCACAAGGCTAGTTGTTCATCTTCCCGTCTGTATGCGGATTCATCATTGTCTCGAATGAGTCCGATCACTGTTGTATCATCTGCAAACTTCAGTAGTTTAACAGAAGGATCATTTGAGATGCAGTCATTAGTGTATAGAGAGAAGAGAAGTGGTGAGAGTACACAGCCTTGGGGGGCACCTGTGCTAATTGTACATGTATCAGATGTGATTTTTCCTAGCTTCACCTGCTGCTTCCTGTCTCTTAGGAAGCTTGTGATCCACTTACAAGTGTGTTCAGGTACCGCTAGCTGATTTAGTTTGGCTAAGAGAATGTCCGGTACGATGGTATTGAATGCTGAACTGAAGTCCACAAAGAGGACCCTAGCGTAGGTCATTGGAGATTCAAGATGTTGAAGAATGTAGTGTAGAGCCATATTAACAGCATCATCTGTTGATCTATTTGCTCGGTATGCAAATTGCACGGGGCCTAACAGTGGATCCGTGATGGTTTTCAAGTGAAACATCACTAGCCTTTCAAAGGTTTTCATAACTACAGATGTTAGAGCAACTGGTTTATAGTCATTCAGTTCCTTGATGGAGGGCTTCTTTGGCACTGGGATGATAGTCGAGCGTTTGAAGCAGGAAGGAACATAGCACAACTCTAGTGATTTGTTGAAGATTTGGGTGAAGATGGGGGCCAATTGGTCAGCACAGACTTTTAAGCAAGAAGGAGTTATCTTGTCTGGGCCTGGTGCTTTTCCAGGCTTCTGTCTGAGAAATAGATCTTTCACTTCCTTTTCTGTGATCACTAGGGGTTGTAAACCCAATGGGATGGGTTCAGTTGTAGAAGATTTAGCTGTTGTTGGTGTGTCTGGGATGGAGGTTGTGCAGATAAGTGGTTGAGGTTTCTTTTCAAACCTGCAGTAGAACACATTCAGGTCATCTGCCAATTGCTGATCTCCTTCAGCTTGGCAAGGTGGTTTGCTGTAACAGGTGATGTTTTTGAGAGTTTTCCACATGTTTGCTGGTTCATTTGTTGAGAATTGATTCTTTAGCTTTTCAGAGTAGTTCCTTTTTGCTGCTCTGATCTCCCTTGTTAATATATTTCTGGCCTAATTGTACAGCATTCTATCACCTTTTCTGTAGGCTTCCTCTTTGGAATGACGTAACTGCTTGAGTTTTGGCAGTATATTGCAGCCAGAACAATCTGTAGTTGAACCCTTTTAAAACTGTAGAGATGATGGGACATTTGATGGAAAGACATCCATGGGAGTGGGGATGTGTCTGTTGGTTTACTTCTTAGTGTAACATAATCAGCCATCTGTAGTTCAGACAAGCAATTGGGGAGGTATCCTGGAGCAAAAATCAAAGACGTGGCCAAGAACCTTACTGAAATAATACTAAATATGTTATTAAATACTAATACTAAAATAAAATACTAAAATAATAATGTCCACAGATTACTTTTGATTTATTTTCCTTCATGTGGGGACAAATAACACACAATATCAAGAGACTATTAGCTACTTGGCAAGAAAATTAAGGAGTTAGGAGATCACCCTCTACACAGAGGTCTATAGACAGCATGCTGGCAGCAGAAAAATCAAATAACACAACACAAATGATGCAAGCAACACTTCTGGCTATCCAGGAAACCATGCTAAAACTTCAGGAGACATTGGACAAGAACCACAAAATTATAAGAGAAGATATGCAAAAAATGGATAACAAAATAGGTGCAATCCATCAAATACTTGAGAAAAACGTGTACCGGATAGTGCAGATTGGAATAAAACCCAGACCAAACAGAAAAAAAGTTGACATCGTTGATCAGAAATTGATGATTATTATAAGAGGGGTGGGGCCAATGGCCGCAGCAACACGGAGTTCCCCTTCTCCCGTGGAGTTCTCCGAATCCCTGCCACCTGAGGGTTCTGGTTCCTATGGAACCGGGCTGGATCCTCCCTAAAGGGAAGGTGAAGATGGGGTTGCTGGTGGGAGTCTAGTTTGGGACCGGCATACCGCCCAGACAAACTTTCTTGACCTCCACCGGTGGTGGTATGAACAGCAAGGCCGCCAGGCCATAGCCGACAAAGCCACGGCACCAACACTGCAACAGAAGGATTTTCAAGAAGTCTGGTAACACCTGGAAAGAGAAACTAAGTTCAGTCCTGGAGAGAGGGAAGAGAACCTAAAATTTTGTTGGTGAGTGTTGCTGCCAAAGGAGACATGGGATTATAATTTTTTTGCTTTGATTCAATTTGGAAAATCTGTTTGCCAAAAATGGAGAAAGCAGATGCTTGGTGGTGAGGCTACAGTGTAAAGCTTCTGGAATAACGAAAAGCCCAATAAATTGTTTTTTTAAATACAAAGGCATTATACGAGCTGTGAAACTAATCAAATTTGCAGATGACAACAAGCTGGCAGGGGCAGCCAATGCCCCAGAGGATAGGCTCCAAATACAGAAAGATCTAGAAAGATTAGTACTGTGGGTTCAAACTAACAAAATGAAATTTAATTTTGAAAAAAGTAAAATCTTACACCTAGGTAAGAAAAACCGAAGACACGCATACAAATTGGGAGAAACCACACTTAACAGCAGTGACTGTGAGAGAGATTTTGGAGTTTTGGTGAATAACCAACTAAATATGAGCCTGCAATGTGCAGTGGCAGCTAAAAAATCCAACACAATCTTAAGCTGCATCAACACTCCAAGACTAATACAACTCTATAATGCCCTAGTCAGACCGCACCTGGAGTATTGCATTCAATTTTGATCACTCCACTACAAAAAGGACATTGAAACTCTAGAGAAAATAGAGATTATTAGATTTGTGCTATATATTTATGTCTGTATCTACTCTGTGAGTCGCCCTGAGTTTTCGGAGAGGGGCAGCATACAAATCTAAATGATGATGATGATGATGATAACAACAATAATAATAACAACAACAAAAAATGATAAAGGGACTGGAAACCAAGACATATGAATAAAGGTTGCTGGAACTAGGCATAGATAGTTTAGAAAAAAGGAGGGCCAGAGGGTACTTGACAGCAGTATACAGATATTTGAGGAGTTGCCACCAATGCAGCACATTTTCACGCCTGGACGTTGTTGTGGTTAGCTCTGGCCCAGCTCCTGCCCCAAGAAATGTGGAGGTGGAGGTGGGGGAGACATCCACATGCCGCAGGCCTGTTTTGCTCCCAGTAGAATCTGCCGATGAAGTCTCCTCTGACCAAGGAAGTGTGAGTGACAGGGAAGAGGGGAGTTTGGCAGACAGTCCAGGAGGAGATCAGTCATCTGTATCATCCCTGGATTCTGAACAAGGATTAATGACACATCCACGCATGTGTAGATTGATGCATAGGAGACAACAACTGAAGGATTATTACAAGAGAAAATGAGGCCACCTGTGGTTGGGTGGGGCTGGCTATAATTAGTGCTACAGATAAAAATGCAGCCTGGTGTTTTAGCCTCATGGCAGTTTATCTGATTCATTGTTTTGTCAAGATTGTGGTTTTTGCTGTTCAGAATTGTGTGTGTGGACTCTCTGGACTTTAGAATTGGACTCAATTTCCCAGTTATTGGGTGAGCAATTGGACTGCATTTAACCTGTGCCTTGTGTGTACCAGAAAATCCCTTTGACATTTAAAAAGGGAGTTGTTTCTGTTTTTCTGTTTATAAAATCTTTTGGGTTTCCCTTTTATCATGTGGTGTGTGTCTTCCTGGACTAATTACCCTGTAATTACGGGTGGTTGAGACACGCCGGCAGAACTGGCATGGATCGGTTAGAAATAAAAGGGGGTCATGTGACCTCAGGACACACAGCAACGGTCATAAATATGAAACGTTTTGATCCTGCCTTCATCAGGTTGCTGTGAAGGTCCTAAGTGTGAAAAGAGTGCATAAGTCACTTTTTTTCAGGGCTGTTGCGACTTTCAACGGTCAGTAAATGAACCATTGTAAGTCGAGGACAACCTGCCTCCCCCCTAGATGTTTTCTGTGGCGCTTCAAAATGAACTCCTGATCTGCTTCTAAAAGAGTGCACTGGTCAAACAGATAATCCTCAACTTCTGTTCTGACCGCAATGGAGGCCAACGTTTCTATCTCCTGAGTAAGACGGTTATTAAGTGAGTTCTGCCTCACTTTACCACCTTTCTTGCCATAGTCGTTAACTAAATCCCTGTAGTTGCTTGTCAGAAGATCCCAAAAGATGTTCACATAACCCTGGGACATTGCCACCATCATAACTATGTTGTCAAGTGTCCAATGTTTGATCCAATAACCCCTTTATTTTTCTAATAAAGTCCTTCCTTCCTATAAGGAAGAATAGAAAGAATAAAATGGAAAAGGGGATTAAAATGGGATACAAAAAATAAATAAATAAAAGGGTTTGGTTCAAAGTTCTGCTCAGATTAAAGAAATTGGAGTTTGAGAAGGGTTGATTAAGCGTGGAGTATTGTTTTGTTTGTTCTTTTTTAACTTTAATTATTTTTTCTATTTAGATATGTGAATTTAGGAATTGCTGATCTGTTTTACTAAAGTTAGAAGTATTGATTATAATAAGATATGTAGTAAGTGAAACTGATTTGGATTAATGCATAAATAGAATTGAATTTAGAATTGTTGGGGAGATTAATGATATTAATTATTTTTAATTGATTGAAAATAGAGAATTTTTTCTTTTCTCAATCTGACTGAATTTTAAGATTAATGATTAAGTAAGAAATGTAGATAGGTATTAATTGGTTAAATGTTAGATGGACTGAAATAATTTTTAAATTTGGGATTAGGTAAATATGCTATTTAGAGGGGGAGGAAGAAGTCTGAAATTCCTATATGTTCATGTTTTGTTTTTAATTTTCTTTTGTTTATATCTTATTGGCTATACAAGGTTTTCTTGGTTTATAGAAAAAGGAATATAGAAAGAAGGAAGCACTTTGGCATAATGGTTAATAAGTTAGAAATATAATTGGTGTTGTACTTTTTGAAGGAACATTAAGGAGGGAATTTAATTAAATGAAAAGTATGTACTTGGATGACAAAATTAGAAAAAAAACCTTTTGCCACTTTTTTGATGATTGATATTAGTTACTAACAAAATACTGCATTTTATTCATGGAAATTAGATGGTACACTGTATTGTTTGAATGTATGTTGAGATAAATTTTAAAAAAAATTTACACCCCCCCAAAAAGTCCTTCCTTCCTCCGTCCCTCCATTCATTTCATTCTTCCTTCCTTCCCTCCTTGTTCCATCCATTTTTTCTTCCTTCCTTCTTTCTTTCTTTCCTTCTTTCCTTCCTTCCTTTTCCCTCTTTCTTTGTTTCTTTCGCCTCTCCCTCGTTCTTTCCTGCCATCATTTTTCTATTTCTCTCTCTCTTTCTATCTCTCCTCCTTTCCCTCTCTTTCTCTTTCTCTCTCTCCCTCTCTTTATATCTCTCCCCTTTCTTTCTCTCCCTCTCCCCCCTCTCTCCCTCTCCCTCTCTTTCTCTCTCTCCCTCTCTTTCTCTCTCTCTCTCCCCCCTCTCTCTCCCTCTTTCTTTCTCTCCTCCCTCTCTTTCTCCCCCTCTTTTCTTTCTCTCTCCCTTTCTTTCTCTCTCTTTCTATCTCTCCCCCTTTCTTTCTTTCTTTCTTTCTTTCCTTCCTTCCTTCCTTCCTTCTTTCTTTCTTTCTTTCTTTCTTTCTTTATCTACTATATAAACTGTATGTGTATGTACACACACACATGCACAGCTCTTCTAAAATTATACACATTCAAATTCATTTGCTGTGACAGGAAAAACATATCCAGAGCCCAGAAGGGAAAAAAGAAGGGGAAAAAAATCAATTTTTTTCTACTGGTTCTGCATATCTGGCCAAAATTTTTCTACTGGTTCTGCGTACCTGACCATATCTGTAGGAGCCCATCACTGCTCCTAATACCTTGTTATATCTCATTAGGTCCATAAAATAGTTTTGTTTGGCAGGCTGCACTGGTATTGGTTACTACCTATGAATTAATTTATGGTGTAGGGTCTTCCTTATTTAAAGGAAGGCCTTCCCAATAGTTTCTGCCCCGCTTATATTATCAGGCAGTGTGGGCATTTTCTAGGTCCTAACAGCTGGGTAATTTGGAGCCAGTTAACTTTTTCTCACCTTACAACATCAGTCTTGCCTAATAATCTGTAGTTAGTTAATTCCCATTGCAGCCAGTGGCTAAAGTCTTGGTTGATAGGGGGGGGGGGGGGAAGCAAACCCTGCACTACCACAAAAATGCTAGGAAGATAGAAAATGTATATGATCCAGAGCTGTTTTAAAGTTGGGTGGCCTTACAATTTTCTAGGAAAAATATAATAGAATTTTTTTTTTAAATTCTGGAGTCGCAAAAGAGTAATACTATTTTTATGAGCTCTGATGCTCGTTTGCTGTTTGCTTTGTGATATTACCTTCCTGTGAAGCTTTTACTAATGACATAGTTTGATCATTTTATTATCTGCATTTAGTCTCCTAGGAGGATCCTATATATTACTCCACTGACAGGAAACCACAGTGAGACCAATTTTGCTGCATTTAGGACTATCTTTTAGATTCTCTTTAGTGGGGCCTGGACATCTTTCAGACTTACAAGTTTTGCTCTTATGCAGATATATTTATGGCCCAAATTCAAGTCTGAAGATAACTCGACCTTTGTCTTGGATTTCCTTTTGGATCTATTCTAAGGTCCTTGAAGATTTACCAAGCAGACTATGAGAAATTGAGGGATGTGCTCAACACTGGAGATAGTTGGTATATTAACTGAGAAGATGCTACCACCATACTGTTTTTACCCTTTTTTGCTTCATGTTTTGTAGATTTTATAGTTTTATTTTGTTTACATTTTTATGATTATAATTGTAAGCTATTCAGAGTTGCTTTTCAGAATGAGGTGGGAAGCATATAAATTTAATGAATAAATACATTCAGAATTTGAAGCTGTTTGCTTCAGATTTTGTTTCTGCAAAGGCTATGGAAAAATGGGAAGAAACAGATGAATGGAAGGTTGCTTACAGATTACAGCTTCCTTATTCCTTGCTTGCTGCCAGCAATTAACATAATGCTGCTTTCAGCTCCTGTAGCCTACAACAACAGAGGCCCAAGCCTCTGTTTGGCTGCTGGGAGAAGTCTTGAAGAGAATTCTTCAGCATTCCTCAGTTTTCTCATTTCTTTCTTATGCCCAGCAATTCATACAATGTTTCCTTCAACTCCTGTAGCTTAGATCAACTGAGGCCCAAGCCAGGCTGCTGGGACAAATCTTGGGGAAAACTCTTATGCACAAAATGTTCCCCTTTGGAACATTATAAATTCATGTTGCCCTGAGCAACCGTAACAGTCCCTTTGCAGTTTTCACACATTGCTGCAAGGCTGGAGAAAAGTGACTGGCTGGCAGCTCTGAAGCAGGAAAAGGAAAAGATCCATGAGAAAATGATTGAAGGGAAAATGCTACAGGGCCTATGTCTGATCAAGCCCTAACCAGCACAAATGAGAGGCCGGGCGAATTAACGCCTGGCCGAAAGTTGCCAATGGCGGGAACCAACTCGGCTCCCCCCATCAGCTGGGGGGCGTTCCCCGCGATAGCGCGGGAACGCCCCAGAGCAATCAGCAGCCGCTCGGGCATTCTGGGAAGCCGAGAGGTGGGGCGTGTGCCCTTTATCAGGGCTTGCTTGCCCCCCCGGCTTCTCTTGCCCCCGAGCTCGCCGCAGAACCCACTCTCCGCTCAATCCAGGATGTTTTTTATAGGTCGCCTGGTAGGGGCCGAGTAGGAATTTTTGCAGTCTTTGGGCATTTGCTACGGATTGTTTTTCGCCTACTCCATCCTGGACGAGGGTAAGGATTTGTGGTTACGGGGTGCATCTGTATGTAAATAGGTTCTGATTCAGCAATTTGATGTTTATATTCTTGGTCACTATATGGCAGAAACGGGGCGGAAAGGGTATCAGTAGCAACTGTGTGTTCTCCTTTGGGCATCTTTTGTAAGATGATTGGCACCCCCATTGCACACGGACAGAGAGGTGTGAATGGGGTGCCCTTGGAGCTCACCCTACGTCATTTCCGGTTCCGGGTCATGCAAGGTGAGCCCTCCCACACGCTGGGCGTGGCTTTCCGGTCGGGAGTAGGTGGGGCATGCCTCACCCTGACCAGGCATGGAGTAACGCCCATTTGAGTTGCCCAAGTATGTTGTGTTCAGGAAACTCCGCCCCATTTAGCGACCCCTGCAGGTCTTTCTGTTAATATTTAATAAAGTGATCCATTTTACCCAGCTTGGTGTCCGAGTGTTCATTTCCCGTCCAAGGCAAATAGCTCCAGCTTTTCTATGCTTTGGCTGGCTTTCCCTGGTCAGCACAGTACAAGAAAGATGTTGACAATCTGAAAAAATGTTCTCAAAAGAGCAACAAAGATTATAAAGGCTCTGGAGACTACTGGTTGAAGGGCCTAAGTATGTATATTTCTTATGAAAGAAAAGAATTAGGGGGGTCATGGTAACTACCTTTCAGTACTTAAGGGGCTGTCATAAAGAAGAGGAGATTGACTTGTTCTCCAAAGCACCAGAGTGCAGTACAAGAAGTAATGGGTGGAATTGAAATTTGACCCCCTGCTGTGGTGGGAAGGGGCAGAAAAGGGGCATTAGCAGCAACTGTGTGATCTCCTTTAGGGCACCTTTTGGAAGGTGATGGCCTCTGCCTCTCCAGGACCTCTGGGCATATTCCGCCTGAGTAATGGAGGGGGGATGCCCTTAGGGCTCACTGGCCAGGGCTTCCCAGGGACTGGGGGGTGAGCCTTCCCACACGCCGAGGGGCATGGCAGGGAACAAGGGAAGGGCGGGAACTCCTCCCCTTGCCCGCAAGGAGCTTTTGCCCGATAGTTGCTTAGAAAGGTTATTGGCAGGGTTTTTTCCGCCCCATCTGGCTTCACCTCTGCAGGTTGTTTTATTAAGGCCATAAATCAATACAGTAACCCATAAAAACCACACTGTTGTCCATGTGTTATTCTGCCTTTACTGCAAGTGGTAATCAGTGGAATATCTGCCAGCACCATTTGCGGGGAGGAAAGGGACACATGGGAGCCGCCATTTGTGGGTGGCTTGCTTTGGAAGGGGAAAGGGCGATTTCGTGAGAGGTGGGGAGATTGCCCAGAAGTCTTCACACAGGTGGTGCCTGCGCAGTCTCCGAGGAAGGGACAAAGCTTTGGAGGGGTATATAAAGCCACCTCTCATTCTGCTGCCTCCTTTTCGATCCTCACTGCTGAGAAATAAGGACACCTGCCCGCTCTCCCTCTTTTCTCAGTGTGATGTGATGGTCACCTCTGGGGTTGAGTAGGAATTTTTTGTGGTTAGAGCACACTATTGCATGACTGTTTTTTTGCCTACACACTGGGGACAGGGGTGGGAATGGGTTAGGGGGTGTTCTTTCCATTAGCAGGAATTAGCTGTCAATTGGGTCGTGGTGATTTGGTCACTATGGTGGCAAGGGGTGGAATAGGGGCGTTAGCAGCAACTGTGTGATCTCCTTTAGGGCACCTTTTGGAAGGTGATGGGCTGCCCCTCGCCAGGACATCTGGGCAGATTCCACCTGAGTAATGGAGGGGGGATGCCCTTAGGGCTCACTGGCCAGGGCCTCCCAGGGACTGGGGGCGAGCCTTCCCATATGCCAAGGGGCATGGCAGGGGACAAGGGAATGGCAGGAACCTCTCTCCTTGCCCAGCAAGGAGCTTTTGCCCAGCAAGGAGCTTTTGCCCAATAGTTGCTAAGAAAGGTTATTGGCAGAAGTTTTTCCGCCCCATCTGGCTTTACCTCTTCAGGTTGTTTTATTAAGGCCATAAATCAATGAAGTGACCCATAAAACCCATACTGTTGTCCATGTGTTATTCCACCTTCACAGCAAGAATGGGGGGGGGGGGTCATGGCAACTACCTTTCAGTACTTAAGGGGCTGTCATAAAGAAGAAGGGATTGACTTGTTCTCTAAAGCACCAGAGTGCAGTGCAAGAAGTAATTGGTGGAAGTTTGTCAAAGAATGATACAATCTACGGAAAGGAGAATTTTTCTGAGATTAAAAAAAATATCAGTGGAATAACTTGCTAGCAGTTGTGGGTGTTCCATTACTAGAGATTATCAAAACTAGACTGGACAGCCATTTTACTGGGGTGGCATAATGCTCCTGCCTTAAGCACAAGGTTGGAATAGAAGTCTTCTGAAGTCTCTTCCAGCCCTATGATGCCAAGTTCTTTGTTTATCCCCAACATGTAAATGACAGTGTTAAGAATTCATTCATAAATACAAGCCACTTGCTTTGCAACAAAAGAGGATATCATTTTAAGCTAAAATCATTGCTTCTACTACTTGCACAAGCACCTTTGCCTACTATTCACAAAAGATCATAATGCCACCACCTATTTAACTGCTGAGCAATGTGGAGAATGTATGCAGAGATCCTGAGATCATGGAGCGAGCAAAGTTACCACTGTAGGTGCTCAAGAAAGACATAGACTGTTCTCATAACAAAAGACCATCTCATAATTTGACTGAAAAGTCAGGACTCCGGTAGTTTAATCAGAACTGGTTTATTCATAACGAGGCATAATACAAGCACTGGAACAGCAGTTTTCCGAATGAGGGCAACGGCTAATCCGTTGCCCTATTTATACTCTCTTAAAACGGCGGGCTTTTCTTAACTGACAACTATTTAACCTTCGCGGCTATTTTCTAAATAGACGCGTCTTAACCAATCACAGATTTTCTGTGAATATTTTTAAACGAACACAACACTCCTCCCTCTTTGGATGAGACCATGATTATGTGTTAATCCACGTCACATAGTCCTGTAAGCGGATTGGCGGCTTTACAGATCTCTGGGACCTGCGCAGTTCATTTTGCTGGGAGCTGCTTGCCTGGACGGCCGGCTCCGTTGCTCCGCTAAGGCTAGTCTCTGACGGGCCTGGTTGCGATGATGCATTTTGATTTTCGCCGGCCGCCAGGGGCAACAGGCAGCCATCGCTGGAGTCTCGAAGTGGTTCTGGTAAGTCCTCTATTGGTTTTTCTACAGTAGGCAAAATGTCTGAGTTAGTTTTAATTCTTTTGCGTAGTTGATCGACATGCCGATGCCAACTGCGCCCATCTGTTAATATTATGATATATGTTTTTAACCCGGTTTTTTCTAATATCGTTCCTTCTTTCCATTTATCATTTGAATCATAGTCTTTAGCATAAATTAAATCCCCAATGTTAAACTGTCTCTCGCTTTGTAATTTAACTTCTTTTTGGTCATTTTGGTAATTTGGGTGAATTCTGTCTAATTTAGAGCGGAGGTTTCTGCCCATTAAAAGTTCTGCCGGGCTTTTGTTCGTGGACGCTGATGGCGTAATGTGCTGAATGGTTAGGAATTCATCGATTTGTTGTTGCCAATCTCCTAATGGTGCTTTGTTTAATGCTTCCTTTGTGGTTCTAACCATTCGTTCTGCTTGCCCATTCGCTTGAGGAAAATGAGGTGGGGTGAGCACATGTTTTATGCCCTGGTCTGCAAGAAATAGTTCCATTTGATGGGCTGTTAACTGAGGCCCGTTGTCAGAGACCAAAATGTCTGGGATGCCATGTGTGGCAAACATTTTCCTTAGTGCCTTTATGGTTGCGCTAGTAGTTGTAGATGCCATGAGTTCAATTTCCAGCCATTTGGAGTATGCATCTACAACTAGTAAAAAGGATTGGCCCCTGATTGGTCCCGCAAAGTCAATATGTATTCTGGACCAGGGCCCTCTTGGTGTTGGCCACTCTGATGGTGTGGCTTTTGGTGGGTTGGGTCTTGTTCTCTGGCAGGGTGCACAACCACCAACCCATGACTCTATGTCCCTGTCCAACCCCGGCCACCATAAATGACTTCTGGCAATAGTTTTCATTTTGACTATTCCTGGGTGACCTATATGCAATAACTGCAATGCTTGTTTCTGTAAGGATTTTGGAATAACAACCCTGTCTCCCCATAATATACAATCTTTTAACACATTTAATTCAAGCTGTCTATTCTTAAAGGGTTGAAATTGATTTGATTGCTGTTCATTTGGCCATCCTTTTAATATCCATTGTTTAATATATTTTAAAATTGGGTCTACTTGTGTCTGATTGGCTATTTCTGTTGCTGTTAATAAATTTTGTTTACTAGTTTCAATTAATAAAATGCTTGAGGCAGGGGCAGGATCACTGACCAATTCTGTTTGGAGGCACCTGCTTAATGCATCGGCATTCCCTATATCTCCCCCCCCCCTGTGGATTAAAGCATAATTGTAAGCGGCAAGGAAAATAGCCCATCGAGTCATGCGAGGGGAGAGAAAGGCGGGAGTTTGTTTGTTTCCCGCCAAAATGCCTAAAAGAGGTTTATGGTCGGTAATTAAAGTAAAGGTGCGACCACAGAGATAGTAGTGAAATCGTTTAACTCCAGCCACAAGGGCTAGCGCCTCCTTGTCGAGTTGGGAATAATTTCTTTCAGCTGAAGAGAGAGTTTTAGAGTAATAGGCTATTGGGGCTTCTGTGCCGTCTGGAAAATTATGGCTGAGGACAGCTCCTATGCCGAACGGTGAAGCGTCGCAGGTTAAGGATAAAGGCATAGCTACATTATATTGTACTAAAACACTGTTGGAGGAAAGTAAATTTTTTACTGCGGTAAAAGCGGCTTGTTCTTTTGGTCCCCACGTCCAGGCAGAGTCTTTCTTTAGAAGGTTATGTAGCGGTTCTGCCACCGTCGCTTTCTGTTTAAAAAAGACAGAATAAAAGTTAAGGAGTCCTAGGAATGCTTGCAAATCTGTCTTATTTGAGGGGGTGGGAGCATTTCTTATAGCATCAACTTTGTCATTTGTGGGGTGAATTCCAAATCTATCTATTGTAAAACCCAAGAATTCTACTTTGGGAACGGTCCAGGAACATTTGTCTGCTTTTAAATGGAGTCCTGTTTCTTTAAATTTAGTTAAAACGCGCCTGATTCTATCCCATAATTCAGATTTAGATGTGGCTGATATTAATACGTCGTCGAAATATGGGACGACCCCTGGAATATTATTTAAAATTCGTTCCATGAGACCCTGAAAGATGCCAGGGGCGGTAGAGACTCCAAACTGGAGACGGGTGCATTTAAAGGCACCTCTGTGCGTTACAATCGTCTGGGCCTCAGAGGTGTTTTGATCAACGGGAAGCTGTTGATATGCCTGGGCTAGGTCCAACTTCGCAAAGATGGACCCATTTCCTAATGTGTGCAAGAGTTGTTGCACGACTGGGATTGGGTAGGCATTATGCTGTAAGGCTTTATTTATTGTGGCTTTATAATCTGCGCAAATTCTAATAGATCCATCCGGTTTAACGGGGGTTACGATAGGAGTTTCCCATTTAGCATGATCAGTGGGAATCAAGATGCCCTGAGCTATTAATTTGTCCAATTGTTCATCCACTTTAGGCAAAAGTGGGATGGGAATTCTGCGGGGCTTTAGTCGGATGGGAGAAATGTTTGGGTCCAAATTAAATGATATGGGGCTGCCTGTATATTTACCCAGAGTGCTAGAGAAAACTTCGGGAAATTCTTTCAATAACTCATTTGAGTCAAAAGAGTCACATACATTGTTAACCCCTGAAATTTCAATGCCTAGGGGTTGCAACCATCTAAGTCCCAATAATGTGTGTTTAGGACCGTCAACCACTATGAGAGGTAAAAACCCTTGAAACTTTTTAAAAGCAATAGGCACATTTAAACATCCTAATACTGGAATCTTATGTCCCTGAAAATCACTCAAACCCGGTTCCCAAGGTTCTAAGTCAGTCTCTTTTACACGAGGTAAATATAATTTAAGTTTTCCCCAAGGCATTATGGAATGTCTGGAGCCAGTGTCCAATTCCATTTCGCAGGGACGGCCGTTGAGGAAAAGAGAAACAAATAGCTTGTTTTCTGCAGTGGGGAAATTGCAGTTTACAGAAGAAGGGCAGTTACCTCGTTGGTTTGAAGAGTGAGAGTTGTCAGCCGGGCGGGAAACGTTGCGTGAAAACGGCGGTCGTCGATTCCTTGGTGAAAAGTAGGGTCGTTGGTTTTGCGGATTTGCTGGAGTTGGGTTGGCGGCGCGGCAGACTTCAGCGATGTGGCCGCGGCGCTGGCAACGGCGACAATAGGCGTCCTTGAAATGGCAGCGAAAACAAGGATGATTTCCGTTGCAGCCGGCGCATCTGTCTGAACGGGGTGCCTCTTTGGTGTCGTGGTCGGGAGCTCTTCAGATTTGGAGGCAGGTGTCGTCTGGAGTGGTGGATTCCAAGTGTTTCTCATCGGGAGAGCAGGCGTGCCAAGTTGATTCATCGGGGATGTGATGAATGGTTGAGGTTGCGCGTTTAATCTCGGCAACAGATGTTTCAGATACCTCGGAGGCTTTTGCTGCCTTAAGAATGTCTTGGAGGGAGGCATCCTCATCTACTAAATATTTCTTCTGTAGCGTGATATTGGTTAGTCCGAAGATAAGGCGGTCAATCAACTGTTCCTCCGGATCCTTGTATTTGCATTTTGGAAGGAGTGCGCGTAGCCGAGTAATAAAATCGTTGGTAGATTCTCCGTCTGTTTGCCGCATTTGTGCAAATTGGTGGCGGTATACGCGGACAGGAGTTGTCGGCTGGTAATGTGCGGCAAGTTTTGCTTGTAGAGCTGACCATGCGATGGTTTCCAGAGTGTCTGGGTCAACGAGCATAGAGGCTAGGCTGTAGACTTCTGTGCCGCAATAAGCGAGGAATATAGCTTTCTTTCTGTCATCATCGGCGTCATGTAGATTGCTCGCTTTCAGGAAAAATGTGAATTTGGACATGTAAGAGGTCCAAGCTTCCGTCTCGGAGTTGAATACAGGCGGTGGTGGAGCCATGGCCGAGTTCATGGCTGCGTTCACGGGAGTTCGACCTCCTCGTCGCCACTGAAAAGTCAGGACTCCGGTAGTTTAATCAGAACTGGTTTATTCATAACGAGGCATAATACAAGCACTGGAACAGCAGTTTTCCGAATGAGGGCAACGGCTAATCCGTTGCCCTATTTATACTCTCTTAAAACGGCGGGCTTTTCTTAACTGACAACTATTTAACCTTCGCGGCTATTTTCTAAATAGACGCGTCTTAACCAATCACAGATTTTCTGTGAATATTTTTAAACGAACACAACATTGACAATGTGATCAACCAGGTGTGGGAAGAAGAAGAAAGTATTATTGAAAGGGCAAGCATTTGCACAGGACACCAGAGCAGGTTTCATTGTTTTGGTGTCAACATGATATATCCAATAAAGTTTTACTTTTGGAAATTCAATTCTCCTGATAGTGTTTCCTTGTTCGAGTTCACTAATTGACAATAAACTCAGCCTACTCAGATAACTCTGAGAAAGCTGTGGCTTAATGATGTCAGGAACAAAGCAAAAAGCTGATGCCACAGCAAAACCTGGGTTGCTCCTTCCCTGAGAGGCACCACTAATCAGCCAAGCAAATGTGAAGGTGCAGACAGTGAGAAAGTGAGAGCAGAGACAAGATGGAGCACCCCCTGGTGTGTGAGGAGGCAATTGTGCTTGGATCCATTTGCCCTGACTTGAAGGCATGATGTGCAAGTTGAGTGAGGAAGGCAGTCAAGCTGGAATTCCCCTTGGTTCTGTATGGGTTTGCCGTGACTCAAAGAAGTAAATAGAAGGCCCGGAAGGCTGCAGACTGAGAAGAGCCAGTGGAGTGGAAATTCTTGGTAGCATACCATAGCTCACCTGTAGACCACCTGCCTGATAAATTTGTTGGAATGAAGACACGGGGAGCAGCACTGGTGAATCTGTCAATCTCAGAAGCTTCTAAAAAGGCACTGTGGAAAGGAAAGGAGAAGGCATGGGTGGCAGCAGATCATGGAGGTTTGTTTGTCTGTCTGTCTGTCTGTCTGTCTGTCTATCTATCTATCTATCTATCTATCTATCTATCTATCTATCTATCTATCTATCTATCTATCTATCTATAGAGTTGAAAGGTCATGCAAGTCATTAAGTCCAACCCAGTGCCTAAGCTAACCAAATGGCAGTTGGGAAGTTCACAATCTCCGCAGGCAGGTTGTTCCACTGGTTAATTGCTCTGACCGTCGGGAAGTTCTTCCTTATTTCTAGGCTGAATCTCTCTCTCTAGTGAAGGGGAAGGAACTCTGATATCCAGCAACCCCAACCTGGTCTTCTACTAGAGCAACAGTGATAGAGAGGGTGATCTGATGGTAAGTGGAACCCTTTGACTGCTCTGGTGGAGATGCTAGTGCCCCACTCAGTGGTGAGAGGGGTCTTTATGGCTCTGGTAGACTCAGGTTGCTTGGTTAGCTTGTGAACTATGAAAAAGATGGAACTGAGACTTAAAAAATTGAGACAACCTATGCAGTTCAAGCAAGTTGATGGCTCCCTTATTGGGGGGCCTATCGGCCATGTACCTAATCAAATCAGTAACCCTGAGATCAGGAAACCACCATATTATTTAACATCTTTTTTGTACTTTGATTGGATTTGCAAATATGTATTGAGTCCAACTCAATTCCTTGTTTTTCTAAATCTTGTTCTTGTTTTGCAAATATGTATTGAGTCCAACTCAATTCCTTGTTTTTCTAAATCTTGTTTTTGTTTCAGTTCTTCCTTTTCGTTTAGGATATCCTTACATCTAACAATTTTTCATATTTGTCATTTTTGGATATGTCAATGCTTCCCTAGTTGTGAGTCACATTGATATTTCTCTATAATGTTTTTCTTTCACCTTCTACAACACTGTTAATAAGCTATTTCCTACCTAATGTCTCTGAAAGTATGAGTGTACTCTATTTTTCCCATACCATAAGAATGCATGCCATCCTAGTTGCAGATCATGTCCTTCCTTCCTTCAGCCCTCCATGTCAACACTGCCACCTGATAGTATATTTCCTAATTTGGTACTCAGAACCAATGTTCCCTCTAATTTTTTTCCAGTGTGGGTGGAAATGTATAATATCTGAGTGGCACATTTTCATACCTGACCATGGATCGGTTAGAAACAAAAGGGAGTTACGTGACCTCAGAACATACAGCAACGGTCATAAATATGAAATGGCAGCAAAGTTTTGATTCTGCATTCATCGGATTGCTGCGAAGGTCCTAACTGTGAAAAGAGTGCATAAGTCACTTTTTTTCAGGGCTGTTGCAACTTTGAATGGTCAGTAAATGAACCATTGTAAGTGGAGGACAACCTGCCTCCCCCCTAGATGTTTTCTGTGGAGCTTCAAAATGAACTCCTGATCTGCTTCTAAAAGAGTGCACTGGTCAGACACATAATCCTCAACTTCTGTTCTGACCGCAATGGAGGCCAACGTTTCTATCTCCTGAGTAAGACGGTTATTAAGTGAGTTCTGCCTCACTTTACCACCTTTCTTGCCATAGTCGTTAACTAAATCCCTGTAGTTGCTTGTCAGAAGATCCCCAAAAATGTTCACATAACCCTGGGACATTGCCACCATCATAACTACGTTGTCAAGTGTCCAATGTTTGATCCAATAACCCCTTTATTTTTCTAATAAAGTCCTTCCTTCCTAGAAGGAAGAATAGAAAGAATAAAATGGAAAAGGGGATTAAAAGGGGATACAAAAAAATAAATAAATAAAAGGGTTTGGTTCAAAGTTCTGCTCAGATTAAAGAAATTGGAGTTTGAGAAGGGTTGATTAAGCTTGGAGTATTGTTTTGTTTGTTCTTTTTTAACTTTAATTATTTTTTTCTATTTAGATATATGAATTTTAAAATTGCTGATCTGTTTTACTAAAGTTACAAGTATTGATTATAATAAGATATGTAGTAGGTGATACTGATTTGGATTAATGCATAAATAGAATTGAATTTAGAATTGTTGGGGAGATTAATGATATTAATTATTTTTAATTGATTGAAAATAGAGAATACTTAGATTTCCCCCCCTTTTTTCTTTTCTCAACCTGACTGAATTTTAAGATTAATGATTAAGTAAGAAATGTAGATAGGTATTAATTGGCTAAATGTTAGATGGACTGAAATAATTTTTAAATTTGGGATTAGGTAAATATGCTATTTAGAGGGGGAGGAAGAAGTCTGAAATTCCTATGTGTTCATGTTTTGTTTTTAATTTTCTTTTGTTTATATCTGATTGGCTATACAAGGTTTTCTTGGTTTATAGAAAAATGAATATAGAAAGAAGGAAGCACTTTGGCATAATGGTTAATAAGTTAGAAATATAATTGGTGTTGTACTTTTTGAAGGAACATTAAGGAGGGAATTTAATTAAATGAAAAGTATGTACTTGGATGACAAAATTAGAAAAAAAACCTTTTGCAACTTTTTTGATGATTGATATTAGTTACTAACAAAATATTGCATTTTATTCATGGAAAATTAGATGGTACACTGTATTGTTTGAATGTATGTTGAAAAAAAAATGTAAAAAAATTACAACCCCCACCCAGCAGTCCTTCTTTCCTCCGTCCCTCCATTCATTTCATTCTTCCTTCCTTCTTTCTTTCCTTCTTCCCTTCCTTCCTTTTCCCTCCATTTCTCCTTCCTTCCCTCCTTCCCTCCTTCCTTCATTCCTCTCCACTTCTCTCTTCCCTCTCCCTTTTTTCCTTCTCTCCTGTTCTAATTTGTTTCTTTTTCCTCTCCCTCATTTTTTCCCTTCATCATTTTCTCATTTTTCTCTATCTCTATCTCCCTCTCCCTCTCTTTCTATCTCTCCCCTTTCTTTCTTTCTTTCTTTCTTTCTCCATCCCTCCCTCTCTTTCTCTCTCTTTCTCTCTCTCTTCCTTTCTTTCTCTCTCTCTCTTTCTCTCTTTCTCTCTCTCCCTCTCTTTCTCTCCCTCTCCCTCTATTTTTCTCTCTGTATCTCTTCCCCTGTCTTCTTTCTCTCTCCCTCTCTTTCTCTCTTTTTCTCTCTCTTTCTATCTCTCCCCCTTTCTTTCTTTCTTTCTCTCCCTCTCCCTCTCTTTCTCTCTCTTTCCCTCTCATTCTATCTCTCCCCTTTCTTTCTTTCTTTCTCTCTCTCTCCCTCCCCCTCTCTCTATCTCTCTCCCCCCTCTCTTCTTTCTCTCTCCCTCTCTTTTTCTTTCTCTCCCTCTCTTTCTCTCCCTTTCTTTCTCTTCTTTCCTCTCTTTTCTCTCTTTCTCTCCCTCCCTTCTTCTCTTTATTTCCTTTCTTTCTCCAGCGGATCCACTATCCCCCATGGAGAACAATCGTGCTGGCGGTGGGTCAGCGGATCTGCCTCCCTACACAGACAGCCATCGGTGGGCCGGCAGATCTGCCCCTGCCCCCACGGATGGCCATTGGGCTGGTGGTGGGCCTGCGAATCCACCCTCTCCCCCATGGACAGGCATCAGCAGACTGGCGGATCCCCCTTCTCCATGGATGGCCATTGGGCTGGTGGCGGGTCGGCGGATCCACCCCCCCACCACAGTAAGGGACTTACTTACCCTAGCCAGCGAGCTGAACGGCTGCCGGCAGAAGGAGAAAGGGATAAAGGGGTGGGAAGGAAAGTGGGCCTGCAATTGGCCCCTTTCTTTCCCACCTTTACTGGAGAGGAATTTAAAATCTCAGCAACAGTTCTAATTGCCAATTCTAGTGCAGAGGTCAGACCTCTGCACTAGAATTGCAATCTTTTGCGCTGAGATTTTAAATCTCCTGCGCTACAGTGCACAACTCAGCTTAAGGGGAACAGTACTCAGAACCCACCCAAATCTTTTAGCATTTATTGCTGCTTTTTTCCCTTGCCATATATATATTTCTATATTATTTTATTCAAACCTTTGAAGCATTTTTTTCACCAGTTTTATTGGTATTGTCTGAAATAAAAATAAAATTCTTGGCAAAATATTCATATTAATTAAAGCTATTCGCCCCATTAGTGATAGCTGTAAATTTTTCCACTTCTCTAGAGCAGTCTCAATTTGATTTCTCTCTTTATTATTATTATTATTATTATTATTATTATTATTATTATTATTATTATTATAAAAAGGCTTTATTTAAACAGTTAAAACACAGAGAATCCATAAACATACTTACAATCATACATAGGTTTAGATTAAATAGTAAAGAAATAGAGAGAAGTAGCAAGAAAAAAAGGGGGAAGAAAAGTGAAAGATAAGGGGGAGGAACAAGGATAGCTTGGTTCTGGTGGTTGAGCTAACTGTTTTTGAGTGTGTTGCAGAGTTAACAAATTTGATTTCTGTAAATATAGTTGTAAATTAAGTAGGAAGTTTGTTCGAAATAGTATATGCATATAAAATCTGCAAAGATTGAAGTGTGTAATCTGCAAAGATTGAAGTGTGTAATCTGCTGGTGAGTGGTATGATATTCTCTAGAGCAGTGGTTCTTAACTGGGGTTCTATTGAACCCTAGGGGTTCGGTAAGTTGGTCTCAGGGGTTCAGTGGAGCCTCCGCCATGGAGGTCAAGACACACCCGACTCATTATGTAAATTCGTGATGACATGCCCCGCTTGGCCATCACTTATTGCAGATGATCATGTTACATCAATTGGCCAATCAGTGCTGAGGGAATTTAGTGTGCTCAGTAGTCACAGTGTGACTGTCGTAGTCGTACATTGTGTGGTTTCTTTCTTAATATTTTAATCCATACTATATCGAGCAAAAAAAGAAAGTGGTCAGACGAATATGTAAAACATGGATTCACATGTATCACGGAACATGATGGGAGTCAGCGTCCTATCTGCATGATTTGCAATGCCAAGTAGAGCAACTTTAGTCTCGCACTGGCAAAACTGAAGGAACACTTCTTGAAGCTGCATGGAGATGGGGAATACAAGAACACAATGCTTTTTGAATTCAAGGTGAAGAGCCAGATTCGATGAAAGGGCCACTCTGCCTGCTCTTGGATTTGTACCCGTGAACAAACCGATCCTCATTGCATCGTACGAAGTTGCTTATCTGATCGAAAAGCAGGGCAAGCCGCACACCATCGGTGAAACACTCATAAAACCAGCAGTGTTAAAGATGCCAAATCTGACACTCGGAACAGCGGCCGAAGGTAAATTATCCCGAATTCCTCTTTCAAATGACACCATAAGTGACAGAATAGAGTGCATGAGTAAAGACATCTTGGCTCAAGTAGTCGCAGATCTAATTTCAAGTCTGGCAAAATTCAGCCTTCAACTCGACGAGACCACAGATATTTTTAATCTAAGCCAGCTTGCTGTCTTTCTGTACTATGTGAAAGACAACATGATAAAAGAAGAGTTTTTATTTTGTAAGCCTTTTACAACAACAGCTAAGGCAGCCGATGTGAAGAAGCTTGTGGATGACTTCCTCAGAGACAACAATCTTTCATGGGATATGGTTTCTGCAATTTGTACGGATGGAGCTCCGGTCGTGCTGGGAAAAAAGTCTGGTTTTGGTGTGCTAGTAAAAGCCGATGCACCACACATCATTGTTACGCATTGTATTCTTCACAGGCATGCATTGGCAACAAAAACCTTGCCTCCAAAAATGGCAGAAATATTAAAAACTGTAGTGGAATGTGTGAACTATGTGCAAAATAGTGCTCTGAGGCATCACATCTTCAGTGAGCTGTGTAAAGAAATGGGTTCTGAATTCGAGGTACTCCTGTACCATTCTAATGTTCGGTGGTTATCCCGGGGACAGGTGCAACATTGTCATGCAGATTGCTTCAAAAATCCTGAGTTCATTCTCATTTTAGCGTACATTGCTGATATATTCGCAGCTCTAAATCATCTCAATCAGCAGATGCAGGGTGGTGGAGTCAACATCATGGAAGCAGAAGAAAACCTGAAAGCTTTTTTTAAAAAACTACCGTTATGGAAATGACGAACAGAGAACAATAACTTTGCAAACTTTCCTCTTCTGGATGACTGTGTAAGTAAGATCTAAGATGTGTCTGGAATTGGAGACAATTCTGTATCCATGGAACTGAAGTAAACAATTGCCATGCACTTAGATTAGCTTGCAAAGTCTCTCGACGGATATTTCCCTACAAGAGAGTCATATCCAGCATGGGTGAGAGCCATTCACGTTTGCTGCTGAGACAGCAGATGTCAATTATGAATACCTCGACAAAATCATTGCAATTCAGCAGAGCCAGGTTCAACAGCAACTCTTCAGAACAACCACACTCTCAATGTTTTGGTGTCGACAGTTGGAAAAGTATCCAATTATTGCTAAGAAAGCCCTGGAAATTTTTAAACCATTTGTTGCAACATATCCCTGCGAACAATCCTTTTCGAGGATGCTGGACATAAAAACAAAGAAAAGGAACAGACTTTGCTGTGAAAATGACATGAGAGTAGCACTTGCCAAGGTGAAGCCACGCATATCTGAACTGATCTCTCAAAAACAACAGCAGAAGTCACACTGATTTGCAGGTATGTAATTTGTTGTGAGTTCATGCACTGTGTTGCTTTTGTTCTTTGATGTTCACGCACGGTTCATTTTGTGTGCCAGTAAAAAAAGATATACCTATGTCTTGAATTTGGAAAAAAATCATATTTGATTTATCACTAAAGAAGGGTTCGGTGAATGTGCATATGAAACTGGTGGGTTCGGTACCTCAAACAAGGTTAAGAACCACTGCTCTAGAGTCTATGTAAGATATTTTAAACAGAGTTTTGGATCCATCAGTTGGTCGTATGTTTTGGTTATTTTATGTGCCTTCAGTACTGAGGTGTTGTTTATTTGTGTTTTTCAGGTTTTGCAGGTATTTTTTCTCTTCCAGCCATTTATACCAATTTCCCCAGGCAATATAAAGCCTTTGATTCAGTGGTCCACGACAAACTACTCCTAAAACTCAAATCCTATGGCATCTCAGGATCCCTCCATAGCTGGATTACAGCATTCCTGTCAAACAGACAACAAGTGGTCAAAATAGGAAGCACCACATCCACCCCCATCCCAGTTAAAAGCGGTGTTCCCCAAGGTAGTGTACTGGGACCAATGCTCTTCATTCTCTACATCAATGACCTTTGCGATTACATCACAAGCAACTGTGTCTTCTTTGCCGATGATGTAAAACTCTTCAACACCACTGATAACACAACTACTCTCCAAAAAGACCTGAACTCTGTTTCTGACACATGGCAACTCCAAATCTCAACTAGCAAATGCTCTGTCCTACACATTGGGAAGAAGAATCTGAACTCCAAATACGAACTGAATAATCAAATTATGACAGATAATCCCCACTCGGTTAAAGACCTTGGTATACTAATAACAAAAGATTTAAGTGCCAAAATCCACTGCAACAATATAGCCAAGAAGGCTTCAAGAGTTGTAAACCTAATCCTACGTAGCTTCTGCTCTGGCAATCTCACACTACTTACCAGAGCTTACAAAACTTTTGCCAGACCCATCCTCGAATACAGCTCATCTGTTTGGAACCCATATCGCATCTCAGACATTAACACCCTTGAAAATGTCCAAAGATACTTCACCAGAAGAGCCCTTCACTCCTCCACTCAAAATAGAATACCCTACGAGACTAGACTTTCAATCCTGGGCCTAGAAAGTTTAGAACTAAGACGCCTTAAACAAGATCTAAGTATTGCCCACAAGATCATATGCTGTAACGTCTTGCCTGTCGGTGACTACTTCAGCTTCAACCACAACAACACAAGAGCACACAACAGATTTAAACTTAATATTAACCGCTCCAAACTTGACTGTAAAAAATATGACTTCAGTAACCGAGTTGTCGAAGCGTGGAACTCATTACCGGACTCCATAGTGTCATCCCCAAACCCCCAACACTTTACCCTTAGATTATCTACGGTTGACCTATCCAGATTCCTAAGAGGTCAGTAAGGGGCGAGTACAAGTGCACTAGAGTGCCTTCCTCCCCTGTCCTATTGCTCTCCTATATCTCCTATACCTTTCTTCTATTCCTATATCTCTTCTTCTATTCTTTCATTGATATGTTCTATTACTATATCTTCTTTTCTATTATTTCGTAGATATATTTTACTTTATGTATATCCTCTATAACCTTCATCATGTATTTTACTATGTGTATATAGATATATACCCACTAAAACCCTCATTGTGTATTGGACTAACTAACTAACTAACTAACTAACTAAATAAATAAATAAATAAATAAATAAATAAATAAATAAGTCAGAGTCATCTTTTTCTTGAAGTTCAAGAGTCAGTTTTGTCATCTCTGCACATTCCATGGTTTTGATTACTAGGGATAGAGTTGATGGCGCAGTTTGCTTTTTCCATATTTGTGCATATATCAACCTGGCTGCTGTTGTAATGTGTAGAATCAAATATATTTCTTTTTTAGCCAATTTCTGCCCTGTGGTACCTAATAGAAATAATTCAGGTTTTAGTTTAATTGTTTGTGAAATAATGTGTAAAAGACATTTCTTAACTCTTTTCCAAAATTCTTTTGTGACTGGACATGTCCACCATAGGTGGTAGTATGGTCCTATTTCCCTCTTGCATTTCCAGCAGATTCGTGATATGGCTGGGTACATTTTGTTTTATCAGGCTGGGGGAAGATGCCAAAGGTAGAACATTTTGTGCATATTTTTCTTATATGGTATGGCTAATGTTAGTTTGAAGTTTATATTTCAAATTCTTCCCCACTCTGCCAAATTAATGGCTTATCTGAAGTTCTGGGCCCAAGCCATCATGGTTTCTTTTAACCAGGGCCACCATCAGGAATTTTGGGGCCCCATACTGCCTAAGTGTCTGCCCCCCCGCCATTTTAAAACTATTTTAAGTCGCCAAGCCACTCCATCCCCCGGGGATCATTTCCCGCTTCACGCCAAGCGAGGCGGTCCCATAGGCCAGTGTTTCCCAACCTTGGCAACTTGAAGATATCTGGACTTTAACTCCCAGAATTCCCCAGCCAGAGAACGCTGGCTGGGGAATTCTGGGAGTTGAAGTCCAGATATCTTCAAGTTGTCAAGGTTGGGAAGCACTGCCATAGGCTATTTCAGGAACTGGGTTAAGCCGATTGTGTGGACTCGTCCAGGAGAAAGAAAGAAGCGGGAGTGACAAGGGAAAGAAAGATCCTGGCATCGGTCAGGCGGAGCGAGGCTTATTTACGGCTCCTTGGAACTTCTCCCTTCTTGTTGACAAAACCATGTGCTTTCTAGCAAGGGGAGAGGGGAGGGGGATCCCACACCCGGCAGCCACCGGAGAGGAGCTGGAAAGAACAAGGGGAGAGAAAAATCAGGGTACCAGCAGTCAGGCGGGTGTCTTGAGGGGGCACTCCCATCTGGAAGGAAGAGAAGAAAGGCGAGGGCGAGCTATGAAGGAAGGAAGGAAGGAAGGAAGGAATGGTAAAAGGGGCGATCAAGAGAGGAATGGGTGAATGAATAGACGGAGGGTGGGAAGGAAGGAAAGAGGGAAGGGACAGGAACAGAGGAAGGGTGCAAAGGAAGCAAGGAAAGGTGTGAAAGGGGAGAGTAAGAGAGGAAGGAGTGAAAGAAGGGAGTGAGGGAGAAAAGAGGGGAGGAAGGAGAAGGAAAGCAAGAAATGGAGGGAGGGAAGGAAGGAAAGAAAGAAAGAAAGGGGGAAGGGACAGGAACAGAGGAAGGAAGCAAGGAAACTTATGAAAGGGGAGAGTAAGAGAGGAAGGACTGAAGGAAGGGAGGGAGGGAAGAAGGTAGGAAGGAGAAAGAAAAGAAGAAATAGAGGAAGGGAAGGTAAAAGAGAGAAAGAAAAAGAGCAAGAAAGAGAAAGAAAGAAAGAAAGAGAATGAAAGAGAAATAAAAAGAGAGAGGGGGAATGAAAGAAATGGAAGGAGGGAAAGAAGGAGAGAAAGAAAGAGGAAGAAAGAAAGCAAGAGAAAGAAAAAAAGAATGAAAGAGCAAGAGAGAAAGAGAGAGAGAAAGAAAAAGAAATGAAAGAAAGAAAGAGGAAAGAAAGAGAATGAAAGAGAAATAAAAAGAGAGGAGGAATGAAAGAAATGGAAAGAGGGAAGGAAGGAGAGAAAGCAAGAGAAAGAAAGAAAGCAAGATAAAGAAAAAAGAATGAAAGAGCAAGAGAGAAATAGAGAAAGAAAGAAAAAGAAATGAAAGAAGTTGTGATTTTGACTATGCCGGCTCATTCCCTCCCCCGCTCCCCACAAACCACCTACCCCTCTACCGCAAGAGGGAAGCGCCCAAGGCGCCGGGTTCTTCCCTTTCTCCCTCGCCCGCATCCTTGCCGCAGTGACTCACCAGGAGAAGGCTGGAGACCCACGCAGCTCCTCGGGGGGCCTTGCGGAAGGCGGCAGCGGAAGACCCCATGGCCGGCGCTGGATGCGAGGAAGGATGCTTTCTGCGTGGGCGGAGGCCGAGAGCTGAAAAGGGCGCGCCTTGCCCACCCTCGCCGGAAGAGCTGCCCATCTAGCAGTCCCGCTGCCCCATTGCCCGGCAGGGGATGATGGGCAAGGGACGCCTCGGGGAAGGAGGGCAGGGCGGGAAGGGAAGGAGGGGGCTGGTGGGGGTTTAGGAAAGGGGAGCCCACCGGGCACGAGGGAACGCTGGCCACGCGGGGCTCCGAGGCCAGCCTTGCAGTTCCTCGGCGGGAGGAGCCGAAAGCCACCGGGAGAGGACTGGGCTCAGCAGGAGAAGCGCCGCCCCCCCCCCATTATTCAATTTCCCCGGGCCCGGTACGCCCCTCCCAGTAATACCCATCTATCGGCGGCCCTGCTTTTAACCCCTCCTTGGCTGTTTCATCAGCGAGGAGGATGTTGTATATCCCAGTTTTCTTATCTGGGCCCATTTATCTGAGAATTTTGTCTAAATTATTAGTATTTTGAAAGCCATATTTGATTTTGTCTGTTTTATGTTTTGAGCTAATTTGTAGAAAGGACCACCAATCCAATTTTATACCTTTTTCTATGAGAGTTTGTCTAGGAATTAATTCATTTTGTTTATCAAGTATTTGTTCATAAGATACTATTTTCGGGGGTTTTAATGCGTTTGGATATGTTACTGCCTCTACTGGAGAGAATTATAGTAATTTTTCCTAATCTGTAACCATATGTCAATCAAACAATTCCTTATATAATGCTGTTTAAAATATTTGGGAATTTTACTTTCACAACTTCAAAAGGCATGCCAGCCTAGTTGTAAGTCGAAACCTTCTAGTGTTAGGAGCCTTACATTTTGAAGACTTATCCATTCTCTAATCCATTTAAGAGATGTAGCTTGATAATAAATTTGAAGATTTAGATAGGCCAAAACCTCCCTTTGTTCTGTGATCCTGTAATAATTTCAATTTGATCCTAGCTTTTTCCCCCCCAGATAAATTGGTTAAATTTTTTATTAAGATCTGTGAAGAATGTTTTGTTTAATTTTATCAGGGCCACCTGGAAAAGAAACAGTATTCTTGGTAGAATATTGCTTTTAATTGTTGCTATTTTACCCATAAATGAGAACTGAAGACAAGACCATTTCTCAAAATCTTTATCTATATCTTGTACTAATTTTTGATAATTATCACTTTTTATTGTACTACATTTTGCTGATATCAAAAGTCTTAAATGTTTGACTTTGGGACTATCTTTATGTTTAACAATGTTTCTAAACTGGACTCTTGTTTACGTGTCATATTTTTGACTATTATTTTGGTTTTTTCTTTATTCTGTTTCAAGCCCCTATTTCACCAAAGTTTTCTATTTCACTTATCAGAGCTGGACCAGTCTCAAGAGGGTCTTCTAATATAAAAGTCATGTCATCAGCAAACACTTGTGCTTTAAACTCTTCTATTTTAATTTTTAATCCTCTGATTTCTCTGGCGTTTCTGATTTTTATTAAAAATACTTCCAGGGCTAGTAGGAAAATTAATGGTGCCAATGGACCTCCTTGACATACTCCTTTTTCAATGTTAATTTTAGTGGTGATATCATTATTTATTAGAATTTTGGCAGTTTGGTTATTATATATTGATTGGATTAGCTTTATAAAGTTGTCTCCAAATTGCATTGTCTCTAATTGTATTTTTTTAAAATTCCAATATAGGATATCAAAGGCAGCGGCCAACACCAAAGAGCTTGACCAGAGACTTGGACATTTCCACTGGACAATTTTAGAACATAGCCGATTTAGAACTTGGCACCATTTTGTTGCTGACTTGATTAATGAACTATTGATCATTTGCTATATTCATAATAATATTTACAGTTTGTATAGAATTTAGTTTTATATTTTATATATATATTTACTTACTTTTCTTAATGTTTTAACTATTATTAATTTAATCTATATTTTAATTTAATTATTGGGTTTTTAAAAAATTGATGGATAATTGGGGGGTGGTGTAATAATATGTATGGTATGAATGATTGATATGGAAGGGATGGGTGGGATGGGTGGGATTATGGTATGGATGGGATGAATGGGAATGGTATGAATGATATACTTGGCCCACCTGGCAGGAGGAGAGGGGCACTTATCTCTGGGGTGGCAGAGGGTCAGAATATCCAGGTGCTGCTGGGGAGAGGCAGATATGGTGAGAGCCATGGAGCTAGCTATTCCAGGGCAATGAGAGATCGCTGCTTAATAGCAATCCCTTGTTCCAGCTCCGTGAGCTCAACCCAGGGTACTGGTGATGAGTGTAATTCTGGCCCTGGGCTCAGGCTGCTGCTACTCAATGCCAGGTCAGTGGTAAATAAGGCTCTCCTCATCCGAGATTTAATCCTGGAGGAGGAGGCCAACCTGGCATGTGTGAATGAAACCTGGCTGGACCCAGAGGGAGGAGTTCCTCTCTCTGAAATCTGCCCAGCCGGGTTCCAGGTATGACATCATCCTCGACCCCAGGGAAGGGGGGGAGGAGTGGCTATTATAGCCAGGGAGAGCCTTTGCCTGCATAGACTCGTTGCTCCAGAGATTGCGGGTTGTGAGTCCCTCCTGGTGACGTTGGACTTAGGGGTTCAGATGGACTTGTTGCTCGTGTACCTGCCTCCCAGCTGCGTGTCAACAGCCCTGACTGTGCTACTCAATGAGGTAGCCGGGCTGGCAGTGAGGTTCCCCAGACTTATTGTCTTGGGGGACTTTAACGTACCGTCACTCAGTGAAACCTCTGGGCTACCACAGGAGTTTATGGCCACCATGACAGCCATGGACCTGACTCAAGTAGTTCAGGGTCTGACTCATGAGGGGGGTTAGGCACCCAACATGGTATTCCTCTCTGAGCAATTGAGTAATGGTCTGAGACTAAGAGGCTTAGAAGTGCTGCCTTTGTCATGGTCAGACCATTTTCTACTACAGCTTGACTTCCTGGCTCCAATCCTTCCCCGCAGGGAGATGGAACTGAATAGGTGGTTCCGCCCCAGATTCCTGATGGACTCAGAGGGCTTTCAAAGGGCGCTTGGGGTTATTCCAGATGCACTTGTCCACAGTTCAGCAGAGTCTCTTACTGTAGCCTGTAAGGCTGCAACGGAAGCTCTTGACCAGATTGCACCATTGTGACCTCTCTGTGGCACTAGACCCCGGAGAGCCCCATAGTTTACCAAGGAGCTCCGGGAGTTAAAACGCCAGAAGAGATGTCTAGAGAAGCGTTGGAGGAAGAGTACGTTCGAATCCAACCAAACACTTGTAAGAGCTCATATTAAGACTTGCAAAGTGGCACTCAAGGCGGCAAGATGCGCGTATCATGCCACCTTGATTGCATCAGCGGAATCTTGCCCGGCCGCTCTGTTTAGGGTGACCCTCTCCCTTCTTAACCAGGGGGGAGTTGGGGAGCCCTTGCAGAGCAGTGCCGAGGATTTTAACACATTTTTCGCTGATAAAGTCACTTGGGTCCAGGCGGACTTCAACTCTGATTGGATAACAGAGTCGACTGACAATGAGTCAGTCAAGGTGATTGGGGCTAGTACTTGTCCATCTGTCTGGGAAGAGTTTGATCTGGTGACATCTGATGAAGTGGATAAGGCCATTGGAGTTGTGAGTTCCGCCACCTGTTTACTGGATCTGTGTCCCTCCTGGCTGGTTTCGGCCAGTAGGAAGGTGACACGGAGCTGGGTCCAGGAGATTGTCAATGCTTCTTTGGGGAGGGGGTCCTTCCTGGCTCCATACAAGGAGCCACTTGTGTGCCCCCTCCTCAAGAAGCCTTCCCTGGACCCAGCCATCCTTAACAACTATTGGCTAGTCTTCAACCATCCCTTTATGGGGAAGGTTGTTGAGAAGGTGGTGGTGCTCCAGCTCCAGTGGTCCATGGAGAAAGGCGATTATCTAGGCCCTCAGTAGTCGGGTGTCAGGCCCGGCCAAAGCACAAGAAACTGCTTTGGTCACATTGATGGATGATCTCTGGTGGGCATTAAAGTTGTTGCTTGCTCAGCAGGAGTCATAGAGGGTGAGGCTGAGACCTTGTCAGATGAGAATGGGTCCGGTGCACGATGAGTAGATAGTGTATTTTGGAGGGCTGGATTTTTCTTCCAAGCTTTGTTAATATTAGACATCTTGAATAAGTTCCAGAGGCTTTCCAGATGGACCATACAATCTTGGGTGAATCCTGTTGTATTGATTGGTATCTAATTTAATTTTAAGCAGGGTTAGTAAATATTAAATTGTAGTCAGTAGTTGATTCTCAATCAATTCGCTCAGTTGGCTTATAACAAACTATAAATCAATTATTCAAATTGAGTTAATTAAGATCAATTAATTAGGACCAAATCAAGGTCAGAAATTAATTAATCATTAAATAAGAGCTTTCAACAATCAATTAATGTTTCAACTAATAGTAATAATAATGATCAATAATAATCATGAATAGGACAATTAATAAGTAAGTTAATAAGTAAATCTATCTATATATCAAATGGTTAAATATGTAAATTAAATAACAAAAATAGGTATTTAAAGGAAATATATAGCTATTCAGTATCTCTTGTAAATTTATGAATCTATGTACTTAATGCTGTTTATTATAATAATATAATGATAACTAAATGAATAAATAAATAAATAAGTTAATTGTCTAGATTTATTAAAATAGTTTTCACACCTTAAAATTGGTTGAGGAAAATTCCAAAGAGAGGAGAGAAAGATATAAGAGTTTAGAGGAGAGAAAGATATAAGAGTTTCAAAGTATTTCCTTATATGATGAAGGGGAAGAAAAAGATAGTAAAGATTGAAGAGAGAGAAAAAATAAAGCTTTAATTTCTTCTTCTTTAGATTTCTTGGAAGAGTATTTTCCTAATCAGTATTAAAAAAACACAGTTTTTGTAAGTTCACAGTTCAAAATAATTCAAAGTAGAAGACAAAGTAGGGAGCGAAAATAAAGTCTGTTGCAATTTGTATTTGTATTTACAAGTCTCTTCCGGTTCTCAGAGTGCGGCTCCGACTCGTTTAGATCCACTTAGACTCCCAGGTACAACAGCGTCACTTCCACGTACCCTCAGCACTTTCCTTTTTTAAAAAAATAAATAAATAAAATTGATTTTTCTTTAGACAAACAACACAAACAACATGTAACATTTAAAGGAGCTACAGAATACAGAAAGAAAAAAATCTAACTATGATCAGATCCATACAGAAAAACAATTAATAATATTCTACATCTATGTTTCCATTTTGATATTATAGTTCATTTAGTTAAAATCAATTCTAATATCAATATACTACTAAAATATAACATTCAATTTTATATTTCCATTTTAATAATGTAATTAAACTAATTAAAGCCAATTAATTAAACGCAAAAAGCTAATACTTAAAATTTCTTAAAATACTGCAATACTATGTAATTATACACTTTAAAATCTACTTCTTTATATCTGATTTAACTATATAATAAAATATTTAAAATCGGTTACTCTAAAAAACCTTGTCCTTTAAATTTCTTAATATAAAACTATCCTTAAAACTTCAATATATCATTTATTTAATTTAATAAATTCAAATGTTTTAAAATGTGTTCATATATTATTAAAACTCTTTTTTAATATTCCACCAATTATACAGTTTTCCCCAAGTTTTATAAAACTCTGTTTCCATTTGATTATTTAACCGTCTTGTCATCATATCTAATTCTGCAACCTCAGCACTTTCCAAATTCCTTCTCAGCCCTTGCTGCCTGAATCGAATACCAGATATTAAGTTTCTTAATCAAAAAAGCAATTTTTTTGCACATTGTATCTTCAGCGCATGATCTTAGAAGATTTGAAGTCCGCTCATTCTTAATTCTCTATCATTCTCTGTCACCATTCATTCTCTGTTGCCATTGGAGTTGTCTGCGCAGTCGCCGCTTTCACTCAGCTCTGATTCAGTCCTTCCTTTTAAGTAAATGAACACTATCCATAGCTGGGCTCCTCCACAAATATTTCCACCAAATGATTTTATAATCCTACCAGTCAGATCGCTTTCTCGATCACTCACTCTTCTTCACTCTCTCGCTGCTGTTTTTGTTGCTTTTCTCGTTACCTTCTATGGGAGTCAGGCTGCCACGTTTCCGGGCCGATCTGTCAAAGACAGGTCGATTTCTTCATAGATGGCACAGGGGCTCTCCTCGCTGTCCGGCAGCATGCCTGCCATCCACAGAGGCTCTGGATTTTCCCCTTTCGGGGCCGCAATTGCCCAAAAGGCTGCCCAAAAGCTATGAAAAGCCAATCACAATCCCGGAGCATCTGAGGCTGCTCAGTTACAATGTGATGTCGAAACCAGAAGTCAATTTGATTTCTCAATTTATGGTAATTATCTTCTTTTATTGTTACACATCTAGCAGTTAGTTGAATATCCAAATATTTAACTTTTTTCACTAACTGTATGTTTAGTTGCTACATTACAGTGGTACCTCTACCTAAGAACGCCTCTACTTATGGACTTTTCTAGATAAGAACTGGGTGTTCAAGATTTTTTTGCCTCTTCCCAAGAACCATTTTCCACTTACAAACCCGAGCCTCCGAAACTGTAACCAGAAAAGGCAGGAAGAAGTCTCAATGGGGCCTCTCTAAGAATCTCCTGGGAGGAAACAGGGCCTCCACCCTCCCTGTGGTTTCCCCAATTGTACACATTATTTGCTTTTACATTTCTATGAGAACAATTGCTTCTTCTTACAAAAGTTTCTACTTAAGAACCTGGTCACAGAACAAATTAAGTTCGTAAGTAGAGGTTCCACTGTATTTTCCTTTTTTTCCCCCCCCAGTTACATTTTTACTATAATTTTTGTTTTGTCTTTATTAATTTTCAGCCCCACCACTTCTCCATATTGCTCTATTTGTCTTACTAATTTTGGAGATATTTTTATTGGATTTTCCGTAATAATCTGCAAATGCTTGTAATTTAAATTCTTCTTTTCTAGTTTTCATTCCTTTTATTTCCTCATTTTGCCTTACCTTTCCATTTAAAATTTCTAACATCAAAATAAACATGAATGGAGACAGCAGACATCCTTGGCTGGTGTTAGTACTCTATATAAGACAGTTGGGTTTGCAATACTGTATATAAACAAGCTAACAATGAATGTTTGTAGTATTGAAGTACTATAGCTTTAAGAAATAGTGTTGCAAATTGCCATAAGAGAGAGCCAGAAAGCATTATTGTCTCTCTTTCTCTCTCTGCTATCTCTGTTCTTTCTGCTTATTCACTGTGACTGATATATAGTAAGCTCTGACAGTTTGATGTTTTTGTAAGCTGTAATGTATGTCTGATATGTAAGACAAAGACAGACTTGTAATATTATTTTTATATTGGGAGATATTGACTGATTTGAATGTGTATGGCCAGACTGTTTAACTTGACTGTGCTAAAAGTAAACACTATTTTATACACTTTAATGTATCTGTTTGTATGACTGAATAATTACTCATATCTCCTGGATATCTGCTGGAATCCCACATTTCCTCTGTGCATGCCCTTGACAAAGAGTGGCTGGCTGCTTGGGGCAGGCCAACATTGTGGCAGCAGCCGGAGAACGCACGGCCACCACTGGGCGGTCATATTACCAAGCTGCCTCTTTAACTTGGATAAAAGAATGGCTTACTTTACAAAACAGAAGATTATTGAACTTAGAAGGCCGCAACTTAATGTTAGGATGGCATGCTTTTGTATGGTACGAAAAGTATAAAACACATTCTTATTTTAAAAGACATATAATTAGGAAGGCAGTTATTGATGTTTGGATTAATATAAAGAAAGACTATTTCTTAGTTTTACCAGAATGGATATCTCCCATAGAGGCCGTAACCTACCCAAACTTAATACAAGAAGGCAAGATATGGAAATATAAAGACTTAGTAGATAACCAGTGGAATTTAAAAACGAAACAGGACTTGCTGGAGACAGGTATTATTATAGATTGGTGGCAATATACACAGATAAAGCCTAGGTTTCAGAAAGATAAAGCAACATATATACTTAGAAAGGACAATAACATTTTAGGTAAATTATTAACTACAAATCAAAAGAAGTTAATTGGAAACATATATAAATTTTTAATTAATTGTAAAAATACAGAATGGACATTAAAGGACAATATGATAAGCTGGTGTAGAAACTTGAACAAAGAGATAGACTTAAATACTTGGGAAAAGGTATGAACACATAACTGGAGAATAACAAGATCAACTTCTTTTTAAAGAAAATCAAATTAAAATGTTTTATAGATGGCATCTGCCACCTAATAGAATTTCAAAAATGTTCCAAACTGCATCACTCAATTGTTGGAAATGTAAGGAAGAAATAGGTACGTACTACCATACTTGGTGGACATGCCCAAAAGCAAAAGAATACTGGAATTTAATAGAAAAATGGCTAAAAAAAATAACCCAGCAAGAAATTAAGAAAACACCAGAATTCTTTTTATTAGGCATGTCAAATAAGAAATACAAAAAAGACATATATTATTTAATAATACACATTTTAGTAGCAGCTAGGATAGCTTTTGCTCAAAAATGGAAAGACTTTGAGATCCCAAAAGAAATTGATATATTTAAGAAAGCCTTAGAATGCGTTGAGCTTGACATGATGACGAGAAGGTTGAAAAATCAAGAAGAATCAGAATTTTATGAGGTTTGGCAAAAGGTATGTATCTGGTGGGATACAAAGAAACAGAGATAACCTTATTTTTACACTGTTTTAAATATATTTGTACCTAGTAGTTATACAGTGGAACCCCGACATAAGAGCTGCTCTACTTAAGAGCAACTCGAGATAAGAGCTGGGAGGGGAGAGATATTTTTGTTCTACTTACAAGCCCAAATTCGAGATACAAGCGCCAAGGAGCTGTCTCCTGAAGCCAAACGCTAACTTCCGCGTTCGGCTTCAGGAGACAGCTGCGAAGCGGCGCGCGTGTTTTAAAAGGTTGCAGCCGGCCTGGGGGGCTCGGGGGGGTGCTTGCAGCTTTCTTTCTTGCTCTTTTTCTTTCTCTCTTTTACCTTCCCTTCCTCTATTTCTTCTTTTCTTTCTCCTTCCCACCTTCTTCCCTCCCTCCCTCCTTTCACTCATTCCTCTCTAACTCTCCCCTTTCATAAGTTTCCTTGCTTCCTTCCTCTGTTCCTGTCCCTTCCCCCTTTCTTTCTTTCTTTCTTTCTTGCTCTTTCTTGCTCTTTTTCTTTCTCTCTTTTACCTTCCCTTCCTCTATTTCTTCTTTTCTTTCTCCTTCCCACCTTCTTCCCTCCCTCCCTCCCTTCACTCATTCCTCTCTTACTCTCCCCTTTCATAAGTTTCCTTGCTTCCTCCCTCTGTTCCTGTCCCTTCCCTCTTTCCTTCCTTCCTTCCCACCCTCCATCCATTCATTCACCCATTCCTCTCTTGATCGCTTAAAGCCGGTCCCTGGTGCAAAAAGGGTTGGGGACCTCTGTCCTACAGGATTGGGTGTCAGAGAAGTTGAACATATGTAAATTTAAAAGTTTAAGAAAGTTTACAAGTTAAGTGAAAGAAACTTCATTATTCATTTATATTTCTTCATTAAAAACATGTCTTTCTGCATAATTTAGACTAACTTTGTGAGTTTTTTGAGGGCTGGAACCAATTAAAATTATTTACATTAATTCCTATGGGGAAAAGTCGTTCGAGATAAGAGCTGCTCGACTTAAGAGCCCAGGTCCGGAACGAATTAAACTCGTATCTCGAGGTACCACTGTATTGTATTAGACAGTGATTATTAACAATATAAAGATAAACTCCTTCTTTCCTCTTCTACCATTTCTCTTTTTTTTCATAGTTCATTTCAAGTTATACCGTATTTTTCGCTCTATAAGACGCACCTGCTGATAAGACGCACCTAGTTTTTAGAGGAGGAAAATAGAAAAAAAAATATTTTGAGCCAAACAGTAGGCTAAAATATTTATTACAATAACACTGCCCTAGGGGAATTGGGAAAATATACAAACAAGCCCCCCTCTCTCTTTCTTTCTATCTCTCCCTCTTTCTCTCTACCTTTCTTTCTCTTTCTCTCTCTCCCTTTCTCTGTCCCTCTCTTTCTTTCTCTCTGTCCCTCTTTTTCTTTCTCTCTGTCCCTCTTTCTTTCTCTCTGTCCCTCTCTTTCTTTCTCTCTGTCCCTCTCTTTCTTTCTCTCTGTCCCTCTCTTTCTTTCTCTCTGTCCCTCTTTCTTTCTCTCTGTCCCTCTCTTTCTTTCTCTCTGTCCCTCTCTTTCTTTCTCTCTGTCCCTCTTTCTTTCTCTCTCTTATCTCTCCTTCTCTCACTCACTCTCTTTGTATCTCTCTCTTTCTCTCTCTCCTTCTCTATCTCTCCCTCTTTCTCTCTCCCCCTTTCTATCTCTCCTCTTCCTTTCTCTCTCTTTCTTTCTCCCTTATTTTTTCTGTTTTTCTGCTGTGGGCGGTTTAGGGCCCCTCAAACCCCGACGACCTCGCCCCCGGATCCTGGCCGGGACAGGGCAGCTTCCTCTGACAGGCGCCGCGCGGGGCCGAGGGGGCTCAGCAGGAGGCGCAGCGGCGGGCGGAGAGAGGGAAGGGGGGCAGCGGCGTCCCTCCTGGCCTTGGCCGGCCGCCCGACCCTCCCCACCTCCTGAAAACGCGGCGGGCGGCGGGGGGAGAGCGAAGAGCCGGCTCCGGCGGGCGCGGGGCTTGGCTGGCTGGCGGGGGAAGCGCCGCTGGTGGTGCGAAGGGAGACCCTCCTCGGGGAGGGAGGGGGCCAGGCAGCAGCTAGCCAGCCGAGTTCGCAGCCAAACTTTGCACAGGCGGCGGCCGGCTGCGAGCGACTGGCTGAGACCTCCCCGCCTCCTGAAGCGATTCCCATAGCCTTCCCAAAGGCTCGGGAATCGCACAGGCGGCGGCCGGCTGCGAGCGACTGGCTGAGACCTCCACGCCTCCTGAAGCGATTCCCATAGCCTTCCCAAAGGCTCAGAACCGCCAACGCTCCTCCGGTGCCGCTTCGCCTCCTAAACCTGCGGGGTGGAGGCGTCCCCCAGCCCAGCACTTCCGGAGGCTGAAAAGCGCGGCTCTCTTCGGGGTTGGGAAGAGGAGAGGCGGCGACAGAGGCGGCGGTCTCCAGATGAGTATATCGCCGCCCACCCCCCTCTGCTCCAGCGCCTCCCCCCCCCCTGCCTGCATCTTCGCTCCATAAGACGTGGCTGATTTTTCATCCTACTTTGGGAGGAAAAAAACTGCGTCTTATGGAGCGAAAAATACGGTAATTTTAAAATTTCTATATATTTTTAAATGTTTTGATGTGTTTTTACTTATTATCTTACAATTGATATATCTAAGTATTTTATAAATAATAATAAAGTTAGTTTATTTTATTTTTTTTATTTTTTACTTATTATAAATATAAAGATGACTTCTACTTTGACAGGAGTGATCGTTGCTCCACTAATTGTTACATGTAATGTATGTTTTGTCAAGTTAATAAAAAATATTTTTTTTAAAAAAGAAGAGGCAAAAAAATCTTCAATGCCCGGTTCGTATCTCAAAAAGTTCATATGAAGAGGCGTTTGTAAGACAAGGTTTCACTGTCCAGTCAACAAAGCAGTGGAAGTGATGTGCCGGTGCCTGGAGGCTGTTGGGGTCTGGATGGGTGTCAACAGACTCAAACTCAACCCTGATAAGATGGAGTGGCTGTGGGTTTTGCCTCCCAAGGACAATTGTATCTGTTCGTCCACCACCCTGGGGGGGATCATTGACCCCCTCAGAGAGGGTCCGCAACTTAGGCATCCTCCTCAATCCACAACTCACATTAGAGAAACATCTTTCAGCTGTGGCGAGGGGGGCATTTGCCCAGGTTCGCCTGGTGCCCCAGGTGCAGCCCTATTTGGACTGGGAGTCACTGCTCACAGTCACTCATGCCCTCATCACCTCGAGGCTCAACTACTGTAATGCTCTTTACATGGAGCTACCTTTGAAGAGTGTTCAGAAACTTCAGATTGTGCAGAATGCAGCTGCAAGAGCAATCATGGGCTTCCCTAGGTATGCCCATGTTACCCAACACTCCGCAGTCTGCATTGGTTGCCGATTGGTTTCCGGTCACAATTCAAAGTATTGGTTATAACCTATAAAGCCCTGCATGGCACCGGACCAGAATATCTGCGAGACCGCCTTCTGCCGCACAAATCCCAGCGGCCGGTTAGGTCCCACAGAGTTGGCCTTCTCCGGGTCCCGTCAACTAAACAATGTCGGCTGGTGGAACCTGGGGGAAGAGCCTTCTCTGTGGTGGCCCCGACCCTCTGGAACCAGCTCCCCCCAGAGATTAGGACTGCCCCCCTTCCCTGCCTTTTGTAAATTTCTTAAAACCCACCTCTGCCATCAAAACCCACCTCTGCCATCAGGCATGGGGGAACTGAGACATCTCCCCTTGCCTATGTAGTTTTATGTATGGTATGTTTGTGTGTATGCTTTTTTTTATATAATGAGTTTTTTTTTAGCTTTTTAATGTAAATTGTTATTTTAGATTTTAATATTAGATTTGTTATGGTATATTGTTTTTATCACTGCTGTGAGCCGCTCCGAGTCTACGGAGAGGGGCAGCCTACAAATCTAATAAACAAATAAAGAAAATAAAGAAAGGAGGGTGGGGGCAGTGCGAATCTCAGGGGGAAGCTGGTTCCAGAGGGCTGGGGGCCCCACAGAGAAGGCTCTTCCTCTAGGCCCTTCCTAGTTGACAAGACCTGGAGAAGGTTGACTCTGTGGGACTTAACCGGTCGCTGGGACACATACAGCAGAAGGCAGTCCCACAGGTAATCTGGCTCGAAGCCATGTTTTTTATTTTATTTTATTTTATTATTAGAGTTGGAAGGGATCTTGCAGGTCATCTAGTTCAACTCTCTGCTGGTGCAGGAGACCCTACCTCACACTAGTCCAATAGCAGTCCAGTCTTTTCTTGAGAGTCTTAACTGCTCTGCAGACAAGCAGTTTCACGAGTTGATTGCTCTCACTGCCAGAAAGTTCCTCCTTACAGAAACAAAATGCTGACATTATCTGCATGCAAGAAGTCCATGTTAAAAAGAATGACATCAGCATTCTAGAGAAACCAAAATTAGATAAATTATTTGCATCTCTAGCCGAGAAAAAAAAGAGGGATTGCATCATATGTTAAAAGCTGGTTAAATACTAAACAAATATATACAAATGAAGAGGGAAGAATATTGATAATAGAAATTACCCCTAGAATTTATTGGTATGATGAATGAATTTAAATTGAAAGATGTATGGAGGGAGAGACACCTGAAAGAAGAAAAATATACCTATTTCTCTAGTCACCACAAATCTTAGTCCAGACTAGATATGGTCTGGACAGACATAGAATTAGAAAAAGATATATCTTCAATTGAAATAGAACCTAATTTCTGGGTGGATCATAATCCCCTATCTTTAGTGATTAAAGGAGAACAACAAAAAAAGAATAGATGGATAATGAATTCTAAGGTGATTGAAGACGAGGAATACAAACAATATATTGAAAAAGAATTAGCATTTTTTTAAAAAGTAAATTGGAACAATGATACCATGACCCAAAACATATGGGACATAACTAAGGCATTTATTATAGGATTAACAATTGCATATACAAGTTAAAAAAAATTAGAACTATTCAAGCGAAAAAAAATCAGAATGAAAAAGAAGAATTAGAAAGTAAAATGCAAAAAGATCCAGACAATGTAAAAGTAAAAGAGGAGAAAGAATTATTAATACAAAAATAAATCTCAATTTGAATAACACCCCAGTTTATACCTTCAGGATTTGATCCATGCTAAATTCTTAAAAGCAATATTCAAGTTATTAATTGTATTTTCCTTGTCGTTTTTACACTCTAGATTCAATCATCACCTAAAAGGTGCATTAATAAAGAATAGAATCAAGATCACAGGAAATTTTAGTACTGTTTTATAAAGCCTAAGACAGACCTGGAATAAGACTTAGAATTAAGGTTTGGAATACTGCGTCCAGTATTGTTACAATAATATAAAAAGATGCTGAGATTCTGGAAAGAGTGCAGAGGAGATCAACAAGAATCATTAGAGGGATGAAGGCTAAAATATACGAAGAACAGTTATGGGAACTGGGTATATCTAGTCTAGTCTAATGAAAAGATGAACTTGGGGAGCTATGATAGCAATGCTTAAGGTGTTCCTACAAAGAAGAGGAGGTCAAACTATTTTCCAAGCAACAAAAAAAGCATGACAAGAAACAATGGATGAAAACTAACCAATGAGAGAAGCAACCTAGAGCTAAGGAGACATTTCCTAATGATGAGAGCAATCAACTTGTTAAAATATCTAGGTAATAAACCTTCAACAAACTTTAAGCAGAGTAAATATAGCAATGTGGATTAGTCAGTCAATGAATCAGACTTAGAACAAAATAGAACAATACAAATAGGCAAATAAACAATAGTAGTTACACAGTCCAATATCATACACATATAATCCTAATAATGGTTTACAAATCAGGTTATTATGCACAGGAAAATATACACAGCAAATATAAATCTCTTTAGTATAAACTCCCCCAAGAGGAATATTGTTGGCTCCCTCTTATGGTCAACCAGCAGGTACAGTCTTTAACTTACATTGTTAGCTTCTGTATTGCAACACCCAACATAGTTACATACAGTATGCTAACACAATTAATGGAACAGCTTGGCTCAGTTAAGGATACTCCATCACAGGAGTTTTCAAAAAGAGACTGGACAACCATTTATCTGAATGGTACAGTCTCCTGCTTGAGCAGGGGGTTGGACTTGAAGACCTTCAAGGTCCCTTCCAATTCTATTATTATTCTATATATTCTATGTTCAATTTTTAAAAGTAGAGGTGAAGATGTGGACACAGTTTGTAATTGCTAGCTAGATTAAATTTAATCTCATTGAATTTGAGTTTCCTTATACAGTGGTACCTCTACTTAAGAACCTAATTCATTCCGTGACCAGGTTCTTAAGTAGAAAAGTTTGTAAGTAGAAGCATTTTTTCCCAGAGGAATCAATGTAAATGCAAATAATATGTGCAAATGCATTAGGAAAAAAAAAATAAAAGCTCAGAATTTGGATAGGAGGAGGAGGAGGAAGAAGAGGAGGAGGACAGTTGCTGCCAAAGGAAGAAGGTAAGGTGAGGGGAATCAAAAAAATTCAAAACTTTAAGGCTTAAAAAAAAGAGGGACTCTGAGGTGGCGAAGAGGAGCACATACCTTCCATACATCTGGCATGAGGCTGCCTCCTATACTCTGCGCCAGAGAGAAAAACCCAGGCGGGTGAGAGGGGAGAACCTCCCACTTCTTTGACCAAAAGACTACCTGCTTCCTCTTCCTTCCCATACTGAAGGGCTCCCCTCCCCTCTCGTTTGTTCACTTTGTAGCTGGCATCTTTCCTTCACTGTGGTGACTCCTTGGTTTGGCTGAAGCTGAGTTCATCCAGCCACGGTGAAGCACCCCATTTTGCCTTTCCACACCCAGATGCTCTGGGAGGCAACCTCGCGCTGGGTGTAGGGGAGGCAGCGTGAGGGAGTCGCCACAGCAAAGTGGTTTATTCCCTCTCCAAGCACACAGAGAAAGGAAAATGCTCCGTTCACTCTGGGTTGCCAAAGTCTCCTTAAGCGCCACTGAAAGGCTCCTCTAGCAGCCCAGAAAAGCCCAAAATGGCCGGCATTAAAGGGGGAATGGCAGGAAACTGGCCAGACCTTTGTGCTGCTCTCAAATTTCCTGGGAAATTTTTTCGGGCTTGGGTTCTTAATTAAAAAATGGTTCTTAAGAAGAGGCAAAAAATTCTTGAACACCCGGTTCTTATATAGAAAAGTTCTTAAGTAGAGACGTACTTAGGTAGAGGTACCACTGTATTAATATTATAGTCTTATCAATATTCTTGACATTTTGTTTTGGGGGTTAGGCTCCAGTTGAATGATTTTTCTCCAGAGGCAACTTGATTCTAGGATTAGAGAGTGCCAGACCCATGATTCAATTCAGAACAAGGGATATGTATGACCAGCTGGATGTGTCACCTTAATTTGAATAAAGCCAACTGTTCCCTGAAGCCAGCGGATGATCTATTGAATTAATAGAGTATATCCTGTTAAGCTCTGAATTTTAAAAGTATGCTCTGTTTTTGCACCACATTGTTTTTAGTTTTCTGAGTGTTATGTCACAATCCACTTTTTTTGGCTTGCCAATTCAATTTGTAATTTGTAAAAATGTTTAAATGAGGTGTTGCTGCCCTGAGGATTAGGGAATTGGCATAAGAGTCTTTCTGTTTTTAGTTTATAGCAGAAATAAATTTATTTAGTTTTGGATTTTTTTTATACAAGGAAAATGAATTAAGAATTTGAATTAAAACATCAATTAATTTAATGGAATTTTAAAACAAAACACTTTAAAACTAGAAGTTTGACATCTTTTTGAAAGGCCAAAATTGAGGAAGGTCCTCCAAAGAAATGCTGTTCCAGATAATGGTGGCAATAATAGAGAAGACCTGACTTCATAATCTCTGCAAATGAATTGTTAGGAGTAGAAGGCCAGAGGAAATTGTCTCCTTTAGAAATTAAGGAATGGACTGATGCCACAGCAGGCAATCCTAGTATACAATAGATAGATCTTTAAAAGATGCAACCAGTCCAGCACATTAAATTGCAGCAGGAAGCAAACAAATGATCAATACAATTGTCAAACAACCAATTTTGCATGGCAAACTGATATTTATACATGTTGAGCCATTTCAAATTAAACTAACTGAAACTGTGGGTGGTCTTCATGAGGGAACCATGTATTTGTCATATTTTAAATATGATTCAACCATGATTGAATAGAATAGAATAGAATAGAATAGAAATTTATTGGCCAAGTGTGATTGGACACACAAGGAATTTGTCTTGGTGCATATGCTCTCAGCATACATAAAAGAAAAAGATACATTTGTCAAGAATCATGTGGTACATAGGGGTCAAATAAGCAATGAAGAAACAATCAATATTAATTAAAATCTTAGGATACAAGCAACAAGTTACAGTCATACAGTCCTACGTGGGAGGAAAAGGATGATAGGAATGATGAGAAAAACTAGTAGAATAGAAGTGCAGATTTGGTAAAAAGTCTGACAGTGTTGAGGGAATTATTTGTTCAGTAGAGTGATGGCGTTTGGGAAAAAACTAGTGTCTTGTGTCTAGTTGTCTTGGTGTGCAGTGTGACATTTTGAGAGTGGGAGTTGAAACAGTTTATGTCCAGGATGCGAGGGGTCAGTAAATATTTTCCCTGCCCTGTTTTTGACTCGTGCAGTATACAGGTCCTCAATGGAAGGCAGGCTGGCAGCAATTGTTTTTTCTGCAGTTCTGATTATCCTCTGAAGTCTGTGTTGGTCCTGTTGGGTTGTAGCACCAAACCAGATGACAGACTCAATGATTCCTCTGTAGAACTGTATCAGCAGCTCCTTGGGCAGTTTGAGCTATCTGAGCTGGCACAGAAAGAACATTTTTTGTTGTGCTTTTTTGATGATGTTTTTGATGTTAGGTGACCATTTTAGGTCTTGAGATATGATAGAACCTAGAAATTTGAAGGTCTCTACTGTTGATACTGTGTTATCTAGTAAGGTGAGAGGTGGAAGGGTGGAAGGGTTTCTCCTAAAGTCTACCACCATTTCTATGGTTTTGAGTGTGTTCAATTCTAGATTGTTCTGGTCACACCACAAGGATAGTTGTTCAACTTCCCGTCTGTATGCAGATTCATCATTGTCTCGAAGGAGTCCGATCACTGTTGTATCATCTGCAAACTTCAGTAGTTTAACAGATGGATCGTTTGAGATGCAGTCAGTAATGTATAGAGAGAAGAGAAGTGGTGAGAGTACACAGCATTGGGGGGCACCTGTGCTAATTGTACATGTATCTGATGTGATTTTTCCTAGCTTCACCAGCTGCTTCCTGTCTGTTAGGAAGCTTGTGATACACTTACAAGTGTGTTCAGGTACTGCTAGCTGATTGAGTTTGGTTAAGAGAATATCCGGTATGATGGTATTGAATGCTGAACTGAAGTCTACAAAGAGAACCCTAGCCTAGGTCATTGGAGATTCAAGATGTTGAAGGATGTAGTGTAGAGCCATATTAACAGCATCATCTGTTGATCTATTTGCTCGGTATGCAAATTGCAGGGGGTCTAACAGTGGATCCGTGATGGTTTTCAAGTGGATCATCACTAGCCTTTCAAAGGTTTTCATAGCTACAGATGTTAGAGCAATTGGTCTGTAGTCATTCAGTTCCTTGATGGAGGGCTTCTTCGGCACTGGGATGATAGTAGAGCATTTGAAGCAGGAAGGAACATAGCACAACTCTAGTGATTTGTTGAAGATTTGAGTGAAGATGGGGGCCAATTGGTCAGCACAGACTTTTAAGCAAGAAGGAGCTATCTTGTGTGGGCCTGGTACTTTTCCAGGCTTCTGTCTGTGAAATAGATCTTTTGCTTCCTTTTCTGTAATCACTAGGAGTTGTAAACCCAATGGGATGGGTTCAGTTGTAGAACTGAATTTAGCTGAATTTAGCTGTTGTTGGTGTGTCTGGGATGGAGGCTATGCAGATAAGTGGTTGTGGTTTCTTTTCAAATCTGCAGTAGAACACGTTCAGGTCATCTGTCTATTGCTGATCTCCTTCAGCTTGGGAAGGTGGTTTGCTGTAACCGGTGATGTTTGTGAGAGTTTTCCACATGTTTGCTGGTTCATTTGTTGAGAATTGATTCTTTAGCTTTTCAGAGTAGGTCCTTTTTGCTACTCTGATCTCCCTTGTTAATATATTTCTGGCCTGATTGTACAGCATTCTATCACCTTTTCTGTAGGCTTCCTCTTTGGAATGATGTAACTGCTTGAGTTTGGCTGTGAACCAAGGTTTATTGTTACTGTATATTTGCAAGTTCCTGGTTGGTACACATAGGTCTTCACAGAAGCTGACTTTTTTTTTTTAATTTATTCTTTGTCCAATATACAATACATATGGAAGAGAATAGACATTAAGTAATATATATAACGATAGAAAGTAAAAAGAAGAGAAGTAGATGGGAGGGAGAGAATATATATGATATAAGAGATAAGGAGAGAATATATATGATATATATATATATATAATATAGATAGATAGATAGATAGATAGATAGATAGATAGATAGATAGATAAGGAGAGAATATATATGATATATGAGATAAGGAAAGACAATTGGACAGGGGACGATAGGCACATCAGTGCACTTATATACGCCCCTTACTGGCCTCTTAGGAACCTGGAGAGGTCAATCGTGGAGAGTCTAAGGAAGAAGTGTTGGGGGTTGGGAGTTGACACTATTGAGTCCGGTAATGAGTTCCACGCTTCGACAACTCGATTGTTAAAGTCATATTTTTTACAGTCAAGTTTGGAGCGGTTAATATTAAGTTTGAATCTGTTGTGTGCTCTTGTGTTGTTGTGGTTGAAACTGAAGTAGTCATAGACCAGAAGGACGTTGCAGCATATGATCTTGTGGGCAATACTTAAGTCGTGCTTTAGGCGCCGCAGTTCTAAGCTTTCAAGACCCAGGATAGATAGTCTATTTTCATAGGGTATTCTGTTTCGAGTGGAGGAGTGAAGGGCTCTTCTGGTGAAATATCTTTCGATAGTGTTGATGTCTGAAATGTGGTGTGGGTTCCAGACAGATGATCTGTATTCGAGAATGGGTCTGGCATAGGTTTTGTAGGCTCTAGTCAGTAGTGTGAGATTGCCAGAGCAGAAGCTACGTAGGATCAGGTTAACAACTCTGGAAGCCTTTTTGGCGATATTGTTGCAGTGGGCTTTAGCACTTAGGTCGTTTGATATTAGTATTCCAAGGTCTTTTACTGAGTGTGGGTTGGCTGCGAGAATTTGTTTATTCAGTTCATATGTGAGGTTTGGATTCTTTTTGCCAATGTGTAGGGTGGAGCATTTGTTGGTTGATATTTGCAGTTGCCAGTAGGACCTAGTACGCTGCCCTGGGGAACGCCGCTTTTGACAGGGAAGGGGGTGGAAATGGCGCTTCCGATTTTGACAACTTGTTGCCTGTTTGACAGGAATGCAGTAATCCAGTTGTGGAGGAGTCCTGAGATGCCATAGGATTTGAGTTTTAGGAGAAGTTTGTCGTGAACCACTGAGTCAAAGGCTTTGCAGAAGTCGATATAAATTGCATCGATGGATTTTCCTTGATCAAGGTAGGTAGTCCAGATGTTTTTCCAGTGAAGTAGTTGTAGGTTGCAGGATAGTTTCTTTCTGAATCCAAATTGCTTTTTTGATAGTAGGTTATTAGATTCTAAGTAAAGGGTGATTGATCGATTTATGATTGATTCCATGATTTTACAAGGGACGCAGCATAGTGATATTGGTCTGTAGTTGTCAACTAGTGATGGGTCTCCTTTTTTGAAAATGGGGATGACTACTGCTTTTGACCACAGCTTGGGGAGAATGCTGGTCCTGAAGGATTTTTGGAAGATAATGCTTAGGGGTTCAGCTATGGCAGAAGAAAGTTTTCTTAGGAAGTATGCACAAAGACCGTCTGGTCCGACAGATAGGGAAGGTTTGAGGTCACGGATTGCTTTTTCAACATAGTCTATAGTGAAGATGATTTGGGTTAGGTTTTTTAATGAGTTTGGAATGCGATTTGCGAAGAGGGGGGATGAGCCATTACTGTTAACAAAAACGGAGCCAAAAAAGGAGTTGAAGAGGTTAGCTTTGGATGGGTCATTGTGGTATTCTTTGTTGTTGGGTCCTACGAGAGGTGGAATAGGTCTGGAGTCATTAAGTTTGTTCTTGACGAAGTTGTAGAAGGCTCGGTTAGATTTGGTGTGAAGGAGGTTTTCCTCTTGTTTGCTGTGATAGTTGAGACATTCTGCTTTTATTTGCTGGCATATGCTTTTGTAGCGGCTTTTGAAGTTGATTACTTGGCCTTTTTTGCTTTTACATCAGAGAGATCTTTTTTTGGTTTGTAGTTTCTTTACCAAGACTGGTAAGTTATTATTATTATTATTTTACCTCTGGATGGAGTGAGTGGCACATGTAGTCCAATAAGTCTTTTAATCTGGAGTAAGAACGTGTTGTAGAGATCATCAATGGTGTTGCAGTTAGAGAACAAAGATTGCCAGTTGAGAATTTGGTACGTAGGAGGTTTTCCTCTTGTTCACTGTGATAGTTGAGACATTCTACTTTTATTTGTTGGCATATGCTTCTGTAGCAGCTTTTAAAGTTGGTTACTGGGCCTTTTTTTTCTACGCCAGAGGGATCTTTTTTTGGTTTGTAGTTTTTTTATTGAGACTGGTACGTTATTTTTTCGTTTTCTTCTAGGAGAAGTGAGTGGAACATGCAGATCTATCAGTCTATTAATTTGGTGTAAGAACATGTTGTAGAGGTCATCAATGGTGATGCAGTTAGAGAACAAGGATTGCCAATTAATGAATGAGAGATTGGCGTCTATGAGTTCATAGTTGGCTTTCCTGAAATTGTACTTAGGCGCTGCATACTTCATGTGAGTGTTTAGATGATGTAGGTTGAGGTTGAAGTTGATCGTGCTGTGGTCGCTGTTGGAAAAAGGTTCTTTTGTGTGCAGTCCATAGATAGCACTTTTGCTGTTGCAGAATATGAGATTGAGACAGTTGTTGAGTCTGTTGTTGTTTGATACTAATTGTTCTAGTCCTAGGCTGGTGACGGCATTATAGATGGCGGTATGTATAGGTTCAGTGAAGCATTCATTTAGTGACCAGTTGATGTGTGGTAGGTGAGGTCACCAAGGAAGATAATGGGATGGGGGCAGGAGGTTGCCCAAGTTAGGAGGGAGGTTAGTTTAGTTGCATGGGTAATGTCGTAGTTTGGAGCCCTGTAGCACAGAAGGAAACGGAATGTAGTGTTGAGGGAAATGTCACAAACTAGGCTTTCAGGGAGGATGAGATCTTGTGTAACTTGAATGTTTTCTAGGTTGAGTGAGCTTTTGTAGAATATGGCTACACCACCCCCTCTGCGGGAGTTGCGGTCAGACCGGAAGACCAGGTAGTTACTTTGTGTGATGATGGAGTCAGGATATGAAGAGTTCAGCCATGTTTCACAAACAATTATTAAGTCAAATATGTTTGTGTCAATTAGGATGAGGAATTCAGATAATTTGTTGATTATGCTTCTTGCATTGATTAGTTTACATTTGAGATTGAGTTCGTGGTCAAGGGTGGGATTGGGTTGAGTTGGGTAGAAATTGGATTGGAATGAGGTAGTAAGAGGCGCACTATCCTATTTGTTGCTTGAAGTGCTGGGGGGGTCTGTGTGAAGATGAGGGATGATGGGTGGAGAAGATGGCTGAGGAGGGACAATGGGTTTGGGGAAGAAGGGAGGATTATGAGATTTGGTCCTGATGCAATCAGAGCAGTAGTCAATGTAGAGGTTAGTTTCACCTTGGTCACAACGTCTCCGGAGTTTGGCCCGTAGTTCACGAGAGCGGATGCGTTGGAGTAGTGTTAGGTCTGGTCTGGATCTGAGTTTGTTGTAATTTGCATTATTTCTGGCGATGGAGTTCATGGTCCTGATGAACTGTTGTTTGATAGTTTCGTTTTTTCAGACTATTCTGCACAGCTGGGGAGCCCTTGTTCCATCACTGTACTTTAGTACAGGGCTGCTTCTAGAAACTGCTAAGATATCGTCAGGGGCGATTGATTGAGGAGGATGGTTGTGGATGATACTACGGATATTTGATAGATCGGTTTCCCCGTTTTCTTCTAGGCCAAAAAGTACGGCGTTATGGCGTTTTTGTCCACGTTCCATGGCATCTTGCATCAGGGTGGAGATGTCAGTAGTAGGTTTTGAAGATAGAGGTAGTGGTGGCCTGGGTGGAGTATAAAGTGGTGGTGGTGGGGTGGTGTAGGGTACTTGTTTTGGTGTTTTAGCGTGTATCAGTTCTTGGATGTTTTTTTCTATGGAGGCAAGCCGTAGTTCCATGCTTTCTGAGCATGATAGTTGGGTTTTAGAGACTGCTGATTGGATTACATCAGATAGATTGCCAAGGGAGTCTGGTTTGGGAGTACAGGATGGGCAGCAATAGTAGAAAGAAGGATTATCTTGAAGAAAAGTGGCGACATGCTTATTTATGTTAAGGCAGGTATGATGAGCTGATTTTTTGCAGGAGTGACATTTTATAAATCCTTCTTGTGTATTAATAGTGTTGTTACATACAAAGCAAATGTTAACAGACTAATTTACTTGATTTGCTTGTGGTTTTTTCTTGGACGGCATAGCTGTTGGTTGAATGAGACTGCTAGGTTTTTTTGCAGCCACTAGGGGTGTTGGAGCGAGCTGTAGAGATTTATAGCTTTTGAATGAGAAAGGTTGCTGTGTTATTATACAGCCACTAGGGGGGGGTTTGAGCGTCACTGCAAGCTGAGTGATTTTAGGAATATGAAGGACAGAGATTTGAGGAGTAGAGCTAGTTTTTCAGCCACGAGGTAATACTGGGGATCCGGCATCTTCCAGGATTCTTCACTAGCAGCTAGACTCTGGTATTAGCAGGGCCTTTCACTGCAGGCTGGGCTCCTACCACTGAGTGTCTCAGTTAGGAATTTTAAGGTCAGGTAATTAATGATGGCTCTACACAGCTGGGGGTCAGGCGTCTTCCCAAGTCTTTTGCAATGGCTGGACTCTTTTTAAAGTTTATTCAGAGTCCTTTCGCTATTGTCAGGATTCCTAATGCTGAGTAAGTAAAAATTGGAAAACCAGAGAATTTACTGTTGGGTTGAAAGCAATTCTTTGTTAATAAGTTGGTTTGTTTATTCCTTTTGTTGGAGTATTATTAGCGCCTACCAGCTCCTAGCACCATCTGGGTGTTTGCAAAGTCAGTTTCCTTTCTTCAGGCCTTTGATATGCAAATTGAGATGGACTAGGGGGGAGGGGAGCGGGGGGGGAGAGAATAACTTTTCCTCTTTAAAGTGTCTTGAAACTTCTTGAAGTTAATTAAGTCTCTGAGCTTATGGTTTGAGTTTAAGCTTTGGAAGAGGGAAAGAGATTTTCTGGAGTTAAGGAGAGAAAAGTATCTGGATTCTTATACCTCAAATGCTGGCTGCTGAGGTTCTTTGTTTTGTTATGGAGCAGCTAGAAGGTGAGTGGAAAAGGGTACACGTTGCTATATTTGTAGCACGCTAAAACTCACCGATTCTTTGCTTTTCTTTGCAGTATTCAGTCGTTAGAACTTCTCCCCTCAGGATCTTTGCAATTCCTTATGGTTTCTTTGCAATCTCTTATGGCTTTTCTCTCAGAAAATCTCCCCTCCAAGGAGCTGCAGTCGCTGCCTCTTCCCTCTTCCTGTCTTCATGCTGACTATGTATCTGTAACATATAGGTCTGCAGAGGTGTCTTTAAAATTATTCCAATCTTTGCAGTCAAAGCCTGTAGCTTTAACTTTGCTTCATCAGTCCAAGTCCTCACTGATTTAATTGTTAGTTTTGTGGCTTTAAATCTTTGTTTGTAAGCAGGAACAAGGTGAATCATGCAATGTTCATCTGGTCTTAGGAGTGGTCATTGCCATGAGTTGTAATTTTAGATGACCCCACAATTTAAGAATAACAGAATAATAACAGAAAACAACAGAATTTGAAAGGGATATTGGAGGTCTTCTAGTTCAACCCTGACCTAAAGCCAGGGACCCTATACTATTTCAAATAAATGGCTGTCCAATTTCTTCTTAAAAACTTCCAGTGATTGAGCACTATCTCCCGGAGGCAAGTGATTCCACTGATTATTTGTTCTAGACAACACAATATCAACAGTAGAGACCTTCAAAAGTCTAGGTTCTATCATATCTCAAGACATAAAATGGACACCTAACATAAAAAACATCATCAAAAAAGTACAACAAAGAATGTTTTTTCTGAGCTAACTCAGGAAGCTCAAACTGCCCAAGGAGCTGCTGATATAAGTCTATAGAGGAAATATTGAGTCTGTCATCTGCACCTCTATGGTCTGGTTTGGTTCTGCAACCCAACAAGACAGACACAGACTTCGGAAGATCATTAGATCTGCAGAAAAAACAATTACTATCAACCTGCCTTCCATTGAGAACCCGTATACTGCATGAGTCAAAAAGAGGGCGGTAAAAATATTTTCATGGGACGGGGATGGGGAGAACTGCTGGAGCTGCTTGATTGCCCTAACTAAAGCTACATTCTACAAGTGCCTTTATTTATTTTATTTTATTTTATTTTATTTTATTTTATTTTATTTTATTTTATTTTATTTTATTTTATTTTATTTTATTTTATTTTATTTTATTTTATTTTATTTTATTTTATTTTATTTTATTTTATTTTATTTTATTTTATTTTATTTTATTTTATTTTATTTTATTTTATTTTATTTTATTTTATTTTATTTTATTTTATTTTATTTTATTTTATTTTATTTTATTTTATTTTATTTTATTTTATTTTATTTTATTTTATTTTATTTTATTTTATTTTATTTTTATGCTGCCCTTCTCCTTAGACTCAGGGCGGCTTACAACATGCTAGCAATAGCACTTTTTAACAGAGCCAGCCTATTGCCCCTGCAATCTGGGTCTTCATTTTACCCATCTCGGAAGGATGGAAGGCTGAGTCAACCTTGAGCCAGTGTTGAGATTTGAACCGCTGACCTTCAGATCTACAGTCAGCTTCAGTGGCCTGCAGTACAGCATTCTACCTGCTGTGCCACCCCGGCTATTCTTGCTGATTGTGTCCTAGGTTACCGGAGTCAGCAGGAGGGGTGTGGGTTTCAGAGCCTGCCAACGTGGAGAATGTGATTTATGACATGCCTAGGAAAAAGGGGGGAGACAAGGATCATGAGGGCTCCTAACCTATGTGAGGTCAGTTCTGACTGCATCAGGGTATTACCGGAATGTTGCTTCTAATAAATGACTGTATTTCTTTTGAAACTTGGCTCATGGCTCATGAATTAATTAGGGCATCTTCCAGAAACTTCACAACACTACAACACTTTCTTCCTGCCTTTCTGACAGTAGCCCTATAATGTGGGAAAAATATCAAAAGGCTGTAGGAAGATTTCTTCGAACAACCAGTTCTCCAAACTGCTCAGAAAGTTAACAAACATTTCTCCTGAATAGGTGTGAACCAGCTGAAAATCCACCATTGATTTCATCAGGATAGTATTTAAATAAATGTGTTGAGAATACATGAATACTGCAGAGTATTTCAGAGGGAAGAGGAGTTTCAGGTATGCCAGTGGCCATCCTGAGCGCACTTTTTTATAGCAAAGAAGTCACAGAAGATTGATTCTTTCTGAGATATATGGCACCAATACCTCAACAGATCTCATTGGTTCCTACAGAACTCAAGGCTCTTTAGGCTTTCTTGTACAGTTGATTTGTGTCCTGCTAGACTTCAATCTTACGTCTTCTTTCCCAAAGTATCCCATAGGTTTCCAATCTCAAAGCAGCCTACCCCTCCAAAACTTTACCTGTCAATTTCTACTTTCCATCCATAAAACATTTGCATAACTCAGTTATTCTCATATTAGAGGAGTGCAAGCACATAACTAGACTGTATCATCTATTTATTCCATAGTATGGTTAATTTTCTACAAATCAGCATTTGAATCAACATTTTTCAAACAACTTTAAGATATGTGAATTTCAACTTCCAGATGTCAGTTGTCCCATTTGGCTCATTCAGCAAAAGAAACTTCTGGCTCTTTAGAATGACCAAGAGTGTAGCTTTATTGAAAGATCCATCTAGGCCAGGAGTATAAAACTGGTGGCCCACAGGCTGGATGTGTCAGGTTCAGGTTATGCCCACCCAGCTCCATGCAGAGGGAAAAACATTGTGATATGTCACATTATGGCAATGTGACACAGAAAATTTGACACCCATGATCTAGGCACAGCAGAAGCAAAATCAGTTTTGGGATTTTCCCACAAAACCCACATAGGTAAAACTCTCTTTTCCCCTCCAGCTGCCCACATTCATAGATCAACAACTGAGTTAAGTTCCTTAGTTTTCGGAAACTGCACTGCTCAAACATTCTTCCTAACTTGACATTGTTGGATAATGTCTTGCTGGCAACAATAGGCCCTTGTGCATTCCATAGCTTCCCCCAACCCTTAGGAATTCACCACCCACCTCCCTTTACTGTTTGGGAAACTGTGAGAGAAAGCAGGTGCAAGCAAACATGGAGATTATTTATTTACTTACTTACTTACTTACTTACTTACTTACTTACTTACTTACTTACTTACTTACTTACTTACTTACTTACTTACTTACTTACTTATTTATTGGATTTGTATGCCGCCCCTCTCCGCAGACTCGGGGCGGCTAACAGCAGCAATAAAACAGCATATAACAGTAATCCAATACTAAAAACAGTTAAAAATCCCGTCTCTCCTCAAGTTTGTTGGTTCACACATCTTAAAATTACTAAGCTTAAAAAACACAGCTATGAGTGAAGTCAGGCTACCTATTCAACAAATACTTGGAAAGGGAAATTTAATATTAGGGCACTTGTAAGAAGAAACACACAATATCCATAAAATAACATTTTTAAATTCTGTACTTAGAGAAACAGGATTAATATAAAATATTTTAATTGTGCCCTTAGAGAAACAGAAAGAGGGATCTCTACTCTCTTTTGCCTCCTTCTCTGTCTTTAAATGGCATCATTGAAGAAGATTTTTAAAAAAGCAAAAAATAGTAACTGCTCCTAACTGGTTAGAGAATCTGTAGCTGAATTAGAATCATGGAGCAACTTAGAGGAAAAGAGGGAGAAAACAGCTTCTTCAACCATTTCGCCAGCAACCTGCAGCTCTCTTTGACCCCACTCTTGTGGTTCCCTCCCAACCCAGTCACACAACCTGATTTGCACCCTGAGACATTGGCCCAACCTAATCGTGGCTGATGCTAACCTCACTAACATGAGGGCTGGCATGATGGGAATGGGTTCTGGAGGAGGATACAATGGGAAGGGGGACAAGCCTGCAGTTGAGGAACAACCATGAGGCACAGTGGCAGCTTCCTCCTCCTTCTCCTAATGCAACACCTTGGCCAGCTGTTGCAGAGCCAGAAGGGCTCACATGAACAGGAATACCCTCCTCAAGTGAGCAGCTGGGCTGAGCCAAAGTGCAGTGAAGGCATACTGAGAGTTGACCGGCTGATGGAGGAGCATCTTTGGTGAGGGAACTCCAGCTTTCTCTTAGCCTGATCCCTGGGGTGGGCATGCAAGGTTCAGCAGAACCAGCCCCATTTTTCTGCTGTAGAGAAGAAGAAAGCAGTAGCACCCTCACCAAACACACTTCTTCGTCAGCCAGTCAACCAAACTCTGCATGCCTTCACTGCACTTTGGCCAAGCTTGGCCACTCACTTGGGGAGAGTATCCCTTCTCCTGTGCACCCTCCTGGCCCCACAACAGCTGACCATGAGGTCACAGTAGGAGAGGGAGGAGGAAGCCACTGCCATGGCTCATGCTCATTCTTCAGGCAACCCAGATTTCTGAAAAATTGCCAAGAAGAAAAAAAAAGGAATAACAAAGAGCCCCAAGAAGAGCTTGCCAAGTCAGCCCAGCTTTGGCTTTCCAAGAGAGAGAAGAAACACAGAGATAGAGGGGGGAAAGAGAGAAAGAGAGAGAGAGATGGAGGGAGGGAGAGAGAGATATGAGAGAGTGAGAGAAATGAAAGAGAGGGGAGAAAGAAATAAATGAGAAAATGATGGAGGGAGAGAATGAGAGAAAAGAGAGATAAAAACAAATGAGGAAAAGGGAAAGGGGGAGAGAGAGAGAAATGAGAAAAGGGGAAAAGGGAGGGAAACAAATCAGAAGGGGAAAGAGGGGGAGGGTGGGATGGAGGGGGAAAAGAGAGAAAAGCAGAAATGTGGGGGGGGGGAGAGAAATGTGAGAGACAAAAGGGAAGGAAAAGAGAATAATAGAGAGAAATGAGAAAATAATGGAAAGAAAGAATGAGAGAAAAAAGAGAAACAAATAAGAGAAAGAAAAAGGGCAGAAGGAGAGAGAAATGAGAGAGAACTTGAGGGAGAAAGGGAGAGGGGGAAAGAGGGGGAAACAAATCAGAGAGAAGAGGAGAGAAAGAGAGAGAAAGGGAGGGAGGGAGGGAGAGGGGAAAAAGAGAGAAAAAACAAAAATGAGAGGGAGCTGGAGGGAGAGAATAGGGAAACAAATCAAAGAGAATGAGGAGAGAAAGAGGGAAACAAATCAAAGAGAATGAGGAGAGAAAGAGAGCGAGACAGAGACAGATAGACAGAGACAGAGACCCATTCTCACAGAAAACACTGGGAGCCACAAAACCTAGGTAGGTGTGGCTAAGGCTGCTGCCATGTGATTGGTTGGGAGTGATATTGAATTGGCCAAGCCCACCCAGGTTTTATGGTGCCAGTGCCTTCTTTTCTGTGGGAATAGGGTCCAAATGGCTCTTTCAGTGTTTAAGGTTGCAGACATCTTGTCTAGTGCAACAGACAAGGCAGACTGTGAAAGAAGTTATCATGTGTTTTTCTGAATTCTGTCTTTAAAGTGGAGTAACTGCCCCCTGAAGCAAATCAGCTGGACCCTTCTAGGATTGTTGGAGTTGGTGATTGAAAAAGTGAAGATGTAAAACTAATATCCCTTCCTGCAGATTTATTTTTATTTATTTATTTGTTTGTTTGTTTTGTCAAGTACGTATTGGTGGTATACAAAGATATAACAATATTTATATACATGATACTAGTAAAAGAAGAAGAGTGGCATGCAAACAAACAAACATAAATACATACACACATGCATGCATGCATGCATGCATGCATACATACATACATACATATATACATACATACATACATACATACATGAATGAGACACATTAAGATGGGATGGAAGGCACTCTGGTGCACTTATTCACAGAGTGCCCCCAGTGTCTCTTCTGTTTTCTTCTCTTCCTAACAGCATGGATTAGCCAATAATGTTAGGGGTCTGTTCCTTTGCATTTTCTACTCCTTCATATCTTTAAAGAGATGTCGCAAGACAGACTCAGTAATAGAAGACTATGGCTACCAGGAGCCTATGCTTGGAATCCTCCTGCACTGAGTGATGCAAAGCAGTGGGACGAAACAAGACATGAATGAATGGTGCTTCCTGTATTTTCCTAAGTGGTGAGCTCAATGCTTGTCCTGATTTCACCACTCTATTATTTCGAAGAGAAGTGCAGGGGAAGACCTTTTTCACATTAATGATTCATAACATTTTATGGTACCTTCCAACTTTTGCGATGGCAAAATAAAGTCCATCTTTCTTAGCAACATATGCCACAGTGGTGGCTTGGTGATGCTGGAAGATGCTATAAATCATCTTAAGGACCAGAATCCTTAAGTACTCTATTACCCACACAGCAATGAGTGAATGTACAGGATATAATCTCTTGTTATAGGTGCAAACGTTCCTGTTGCTTAGAGGACTCCAATCTGGTGGAAGTCAAATTATTTTATGTGCCATCATCCTTTTTTTAAAAAAAGGAAATTGAGGGAGAAAGAGAGATTGTTATTTAGGACTGCTTTGTCTCCTCCCTTTCTCATCTATAGTCTCCAAACTTGAGCAGTGGATTTAATACCACAGGGCCGCCGATAGGGCAGTATTACCGGTACAGGCGTCACGGGTCCGGCCAAATTGAAAAATGAGGGGGGGCCGGCGAGAGGGCTAAGGAAGCTAATTGGATTCAGTTGCAAAATTGTTACAATCGGGAGCAGGCAAGAGCACAAGTCAGCAAAAATGCCTAATTTTCTCTATTCTGCCTGAAGAGCTTCATAGCTGTTAAACATGAAGTTTGGATCAGAGCTAATTTGGTATACATTTTGATTATGGTGTTAGGTTTTTTTCGAAATTGTTCCCTTCTAAGTGTGAGGAAAAGATTTGTTGCTTTGGAGTTGACATGTTTTTTGGAGCCATCTCGCCATTTTAGATTCGAGAACAAACACCATCCTGGATTCGAGAAGCAAGCATTCTGGGAAATAGGAAGATTTAAATATGCAAAGGATAAGCTGTGTCGAGCTAAGGATTAAGGATTTTCAAAAAACAAACAACCACATCATATTTTGAGACTTGTGCAGAGAAGATCTGAAGTGGGAGTTTGGTATTTTAAATTTCACATTCTAAATTATATTAAATGCATACACAGTAATATCTCACCGTATGTTTAATAGATATGATAACATCCTAGGAAAAGAAGAAAGAATAAAGAGGAAAAAAAGGTGTTGCTCTTAGAGCCATGGACATGCTGTTTGTTAAGAGACATTATACATTACACATTTAAAAGCTTAAATATATTAAGTTATGGAACTCAATAGCAGGTACATGTATGAGAAAAAATCTTGGATTTTTTGAACATTTGCTTCATAATGTGGATTTGATGATACATGAGGGTATGTTCTTTTTTATAAAGCAATTTTAAAATTTTGCAAACTTTGGAAAATGCTATAAGGAGATAGGTGGAGAGGTTAATGAGAAGAAGAGGGAAGGGGTTTTTTGGTCTTCCCTCCTCTTTCTCTTCTTTTTTCTTGCACTGTGCTTTTTACACCTATGGTGGAGTTTACTATAGTTTTAAACATTATTGCGTATAATTTATCTTCTGGTTACCTGTTATTTATTGGTATTATTGTGAAAACAAATATTTTTCTAGTGTGATGCAGGAGTATTTTGTCTTTATCCTTTGTGCCATCTTATTGCTGCTTTTAATATTGTTGATGGCAAAATTAATAATATTTTGTTAATTTGGTGTATTTGCACTGTTCTGGTTATTTATTTATATGTATGTAATATGTTGATGTCACTTGAATATATTTTCTGTGTTATTAACATATGATTAATCTGTCAAACAAGTGTACCTTGTTGTAATGGCAGGGTTTAATTTTTTTTAAAGGTAAATTTAATACATAATTGGTATGTCACAAAATAAACTAGTTTTAAAATGGTGGTGGGGGACCCAGACACTTAGGCTGTATGGGGCCCCAAAATTCCTGATGGCGGCCCTGCCTAGACAGGCAAGAGAAAGCTTTCTTTCAAAAGCTTGAAAGAAGCTAATGGTAGACTCTGGTCCTATCTATGGCTATATAAAACAGCAGCGAGGAAATGAGGGTTGTGTCACCCAGCCGTAGCTTTAGTCACATAATGCGGTCGGCTGCACTCTAAACTGGCTCCCTTTTTACCAACCAGCGGTAGGGAAGGAAAGGCACCAACGGAGGGAGAGCGGCGTCGCAGCCCAGCTGCGGTGAACTTCAGATGGCTGACTTTCACCTTCTGCCGCGCAGAAGAATGTTAGTTTTTCATCGGGCGCCCTCGGGAGAGCGAGCAGGGCCCTCCAGCGCGGTTCACTTGACTGGCCCAGTGGCTGGCCGGGATCTTCAGATATTGAACCAGTGCCACGCATGCGTGGCGCTCTTCTTGGCGGTGGTGGGGGCGCCCTGCCTGTGGCTTGAAAGTTGCATTCCTTGAATCTTCGCGGGTGGGGCGGGAGTGAAAAGGGGGGGAGGGGATTAAAAAAGAGTCATCCGCTGTTCATCAGGAGGAAGGAATGTGGACAGTTCAGCTCCGAGAGGGCGCGGGGATTTTTGTCTTCCCGGTGATGATAGCTGTAGTCTCCTATGCTAAGAGGTGAGGATGGGCGCGTGGGTGCAAGGAGGCGCATATGTGGGATGAGTATCCGTGTGTATGCGTGCGTGTCTGTTTGTTTCTCTCCCCCGTCCCCCGTGTGTCGGCACGCCTATGTGTGGTGCAGGATGCCCCCTCATTGATTTCGAACCACCGCCCCCGAGGCAAGGATAAATAGATTGTGGCCGGGAATGGGAGGGTATCTCCCTCCTCGTCCTGAATCACTTTCTTTCTGCTTGTTTAGCGTGAACGAGCCCAGCAACATGTCCTACGTGAAAGAGACGGTGGACCGATTGCTCAAAGGATACGACATTCGCTTAAGGCCAGATTTTGGAGGTAATTCTCCCCCGATTTGTTTACAACAGGAGACAACGCAGCGCGCTGCCTTCCATTCGGAGGCAGAAGGCTGGTAAGAATGTTAATCAGCTTGCCTGCTAAGTAGCGCGTCCAGTCTTGGGAGTAGAAGGAAAAGATTCCTTCGAGTCTAATTCATCTATATGTCTAGATGTGTCTATCATCTATGTGTCTATATGTGACGCTATTGTTTAACAACCATTTGGAAGAATTGTTTGCCATTGTCCTCTTCCGGAATTTTTAAAATTACTTAATCTAGTTTACAAGCTTGCACAGTTAAACCAGCTAAGACTGGTGAGGGGCTGTTGCATACTATCCCAAAGATTTTTTTGTTTCCCCTCTCTTTCCTACACACACAGACAGACACACACACACACTAAGGTATGCAAGTTTACAACCACACATGTTGGACAAAGATTGGCTGTTGCCAGTGTTCATACCAGCAGTCAGATTTGTTAGTTTATGGCTTTTATAAAAGTCTTAAACAAATAAATCACTGCTCCCTAAGTGCGATGTGTGGGTAGAAGAATGCTCTCTCTCCCTCCCTCCCTCCCCCCTCTCTCTAAACAACAAAAATAAGAAGTAGAAATGAAGATTCCAATTCATTTCCTTAACTGGTCATTTTAAAAATCACACAACAAATCATTCATCTCGGTTTCCAGGTTCACCTGTTGATGTTGGGATGAGAATCGAGATCGCCAGTATAGATATGGTCTCTGAAGTCAACATGGTGAGTACTTCTTTGAAAAAGGGAAAGAGGGGTAAAAAAAAGGCCCAAGGCAGAAAGCGTTCTATAAAAGTGCGGAGTCCAACGCTGAAACATTCTGTTTGTTTGGGTGTTGAAGAAATCCATTCTGTCTATGTGAGGGAGGGGCCGGGTGGAGGTCGCTTGGATGCTGTCACACGCAGAAGAGTGCCATCTGCCGACTACTGCGACTCAGTAGTGGAGTTTCAGAACGATGGACAGCGACCACATCGCATTCGTGCTTTCTGGAATCGGCCGTGTCTATCCGGGAATGGCTAGAAATTATAGTATACAGTAATCGCAAAATGAAAATCCAAGTAATACACAGGAAAATGGAAAACTGAGGAGGGGCACGACTGTCATATGGTTAGGTATGTATGTAATAGTTCTCTGTACATTATTCCTGCCACTACAGCCTTTTCAGCAATCTAGTTATTAATATCCAGATGAATTTTATTTCAGTTGTAAGACTGGGTTCATATGTTTAGATAATTAATTCCTGTCATCATTCACTGAAAGGCTAAGTAGTGGAGTCTATATTTCGTATAATATATCCACTTGCCTAGCAGCTGCATTGCTGCCTCTTACTGAACTCTGTTGATTCGGCCAATCCCCAATTTCTGCCTGTCTATGTTTTGACTGCTTCTTATGCAGATGCAGCAATTGAGGACTGCTTATGTTGAATATCTGTGCTAACAAAAAAAAACTTCCCCAAGGAATTTAAAATAACATCAGGAATTAAACATGATACCTTGCTTATTCTTCAAGATACCTGACTTTGAATTTCTCCTTAGTTCTAGGTTTGTTCTCTCCTTTATTAGTTTCCATCCATTGCTTCTAGTCTCACATTCTGGTGCTTTGAAAAATAGGTGGACCTCCTCTTCTCTGTGGCAGCCCCTCAAATATTGGAACACTGCTTTATCCCTGCTGCACTGTTCAAAACCAATGTACACTTGTACGGTTTTCGAGTCTGTGTGACTCAAACAGAAAATTCTTTATTTTAAGTGCTTATATTTGGTCAATTTGAAAACTTCTTTCCCTTGGAAACTAGATTGAACATTTCAGCACACAATGAAATGAAAATTTAAATAAAAAAGAATGCTTATTGGTTTATTTTGCTCATAAAAGCCCACCCCTACTTTTTTGTGACTTTTTTTCAATTTATATATAGTTTTGCCTGAAAACAACATACACTTTTACTAACTTTGGTGTGGAATTACTAGTTTGAACATTTCTGAACACAATGATATGAAAATTGAACTGAAAAAAAGATGCTTATTTGTTTATTTTGCTCATAAAAGGGCTGTGCCCCCCTATTTTTTAAAGCATGTCACTTTATAAATTTTTCTAGGCCCCTAATTCCAAATATTTTCAATAACTTTGGCATTGAATTACCAGTTTGAACATTTCTGAATATAATGAAATGAAAATTGAACTGAAAACATTGATGCTTATTTGTTTATTTTGCACATAAATGCCCCCTGCTGTGTTCAATTATTTCAATTTATATACAAATTATGCTGTTAATTTCAAAATTACATACTTGTTTTTAGTAAAATGGATTTCTTTCATAAAATTAGTTGTCTGGCTATCACGTGCTTGCTTTTCAAAAGGATATTCCCAATATTTCTAGCCAAATCTATATAAAAAGTGAAAATAATGGCACACAGCAAGGCTGAAGGGGGTGGCCCATTTGTGAGCAAAATAAACAAATAAGCATAATTTTTTCAGTTCATTTCTATTTTTCTTATGATCAGGAATGTTCAATTTAGTATATCAAAACTTTTGGGGGGAAATTCCTTAGAGATTTGTAGTTTAAAAAAATATAAACTGACACAAAATGCTCAAAAAATGGGGGGCATCAATTTTTTCAGTTCAATTTTCATATCATTAGGTTCAGAAATTTTCAATCTAGTTTCCCAGTGAAAACAGTTTTCAAAAAGACCAAATTTAAGCACCAAAAAAAAATATCTTTTTGGTCCGGGCCATATATGACCCGAAACAGACTCAACATAAGTTTTTTTGTCCAGAATAAAGTTAGCCCCCACCCCCACAAAATATTTTTATGATGATCAGCAATATTAAATTTAGTAAATCAATACCTAAGATATTAAAAATATTTCGGATTTGGAGCCTAATTTTTTTTTTAAGTGAAAATGGTTGCAAGCAGCGCGGGGGGGGGCTTATTTCTGATTTAAAAAACCAATAAGCATCATTTTTTTCAGTTCATTTATATTTTTCTTATCATCAGGAATGTTCAAAATAGTAATTACACACCAAATTTAGTAAAATGTTATGCATTTTTGCAGGCTAAACTATCTATAAATTGAAAAAAAAATAAAAAGGGGGGCTTTTATGAGCAAAATGAACCAATAAGCATTATTTTTTTAATTTCAATTTTCATTTCATTGTGTGCAGAAATGTTCAACCTAGTTTCCAAGGGAAAGAAGCTTTCAAATTGACCAAATATAAGCACTTAAAATAAAGAATTTTCAGTTTGAGTCACACAGACTCGAAAACAGTACAAGTGTAACTTTTTTTGCTCAGCAAAAACTAAACCCACCCACCCCCAAAAAATTCTCACAGAGAGAACCCCTGAAATGATGAAAAGCCATGAAATTTCAAGTTTCAGAAATGCAGGGAAATTTTTTTACAGGGTCTCAAACTTCAATTTCGAGTCTCACAGACTCAAAACATGACAGCAGTGTTAACAGTCCTTCTTCTCACTAGGCTGGACTGTAGTTCCTATGACCGTACTTTATATGTTTTAGCCTCTAGCCTCCCATCACTGTTCTATAAATTTTCAAATTTTTTAGTTGCAGAAATGAAATGTGATATTTCTTAATGAATTTCACATGTTGAATTCAAATATAATAATGAAATTTGTTAGTTGGCTCTAGTTTTCATGCAACAGACATTTTACATTTTCCAACTACAGGTAATAGGCAAATAATGCACCAAAACATTATATGCATATATAAATCTGTATATTTTTTATTAAAATTAAGTGAATTATATTCTCAACAATGAATACATGAAATAATCTATTGTATATGTTTATCAAGAAAAACTAAATTAGCAAACAAGTCTAAAATGTTCAGAAGTTTAGATTTCTCATTAATCTTGCCTTCAGTTTGTGTCCCTTTTGCTTCTCTTCACTTTTCTCTTGTATTCAAGGAAAGGATTGTCTCTTACAATTATCCAAAAGTACTCTGCAAGCATTGATGGGATACGTTTACCTTGATATCTTTTTTCCATAGCTGCAATGTCTTGACACTCCCCATGCTTGTCACTCCCTGCTCCACAATTTGATAGAAAGAAATTCAGATGAGAGTGTAAAAAATGAATTCTTAACAACATGTTACAACCAAGATTTTTGTAGGCCTGGATGAGTTTTTCAACCACTTCCTTGTAGTTTGCTGCTTTATTGTTTCCAAGAAAATTTGTTGATACTGACATGAATGCTATCGACACAGTCTTTTCCTTGCCATGCAACAGAATAAGAAACTCATCTTCATTAATAAGTTCACGGATCTGTGAGCCAACAAAAATTCCTTCATTTATTTTTGCAGCACTAAGTGATGGAAATTTACTTATCAGGTACATGAAAGCTGCTTTATTCCTATCCATTGCCTTCACAAAGTTTTTCATTAATCCCAACTTGGTGTGTAAATGGAGGTAGTAAAATTGTGTTGAATGCTTTACATTTTTATTCCCTGGTTGCAGTGTCTGCCATAGCGGCCAGTCTACTGCAATCAGTAATAATTCTCTATGAGGTACTTGACATATTGCTGATGAATGCTATCCACACAGCATGCAGTTAGGATACTGCACAAACAACTTTTTTTATTTAGTAAGCCCTTTCTCAATTGAAAGTCCCATACAAAAATAATAATTACTGACATGATCTATTGGTTCTCTCCAAATCATTGGCACCGCGAAAGGCATAGAAGGCTTATTCCCATTCAACCATTGGACAAGTCTTGATCCACATGAATTACAGCATACATGTGGCACCCATTTTTTGTTCTGGTCTCCTATTTTGCAACCCAAATACACGTTGTAGGCTTTCTTAATCATGGTTGTGACCCTTCATTTTTGGGATGAAAAAGTAACTTCACTGCAAATATAACAGAAATTATCTGCTCTATTTAAAAAGGTTCAAGAAATACTGTAACTAAATTTACTAGCAAAAAAACAATATTTGCTGTCTAACTCTCCAAGCAACAGATGGTGCGACTTTTATAGAATTTGGTGATGTATTATTGGCTAATATTGCATCATCTTGGTACACATGGTGGTTTTCTGTTGGTCAACAATACTGACTATGTAATCTATGGTGTAAGTTGCATCAAGCATTTTATTTGTTTGTTTGTTTGTTTGTTTGTTTGTTTGTTTGTTTAGAAAGGGACCTAGCAGGTCATCAAGTCCAAACCCCTGCTCAAGCAGTAAAACCTTCACCACCCCAGCCAGATGGCAGTCCAATTTCCTTTTGAATGTGTCAAGTGATGGGGCATTCACAACCTCCACTGGCAGGCTGTTCCATTGGTTGATCTAATAAATCTAATAAATTATTATTATTATTATTATTATTATTATTATTATTATTATTATTATTACTACTACTACTATTACTATTACAGTACTATTACTATTATTATTATTATTATTATTATTATTATTATTATTATTATCATCTGGTTTGTAGTGGCAGAGCTGTTTTTTTATTATTTTTTCTAGTATTTTTCCAGGTATAGATGTCAGACTGATTGGTCTGTAGTTGCCTGGCTCTGTTTTCCCCCCCTTTTTTGTAGATGGAAACTACGTCGGCTCAAGCGTTCCCTGTAAGCTGCATGCGTGCACACACACGCGCACGTGTGCGCCCCAAAATACCCCCCTGCGCACACTTTTCCATGGGCGCACACTCCCCATCCCCCTGCCAGCCCGCGGGGGGGGGGGGGGGCGGGGAGGTGCCGGCAGTAGGAGGAAAGGGAACCGCGGCCACCCCTGCCTCCCCATGGTGCCTCCGGCCCCCTCGCGCCCCTGGCCTCTCGGCCCTGCCCCCCACCCACCCAATCCACCCCCTCTCCTCCTTCGCTGCCTCCTGCCTTGGGGCGCGACTTCTCCGTCAGCGGTGGCGCGGCGGCGGCTTCTCCTCAGGATGAAAGTGCTCCCAGCCAGGGGGCTGCAAGAGAGGGCTTTTTCCGTGCGCTTCGAGAATGTCTGCCCCACCCCTCTCGCAGCCCCTTCGCTGGGAGCGCTTTTGTCCTGGACTTTCAACAAGGGGGCTGCAGTAGAGGCAGGGCAGGTGTTCCCAAAGCGCTTGGAGAAAGCGCTCTCGCAGCCCCCTCACTGACAGAGAGAGAGAGAGAAAGTAAGTGAGAAAGAGAGAAAGGGGGGAGAGAGATAGCAAGAGAGAGAAGAGAAAGAAAGCAAGAGAGATAGAAAGAAAGAGTGAGAGAGAAAGAAAGCAATAGAAAGAGAGAAAGAAAATGAGAGAGAAAGAGAGAGAGAGAGAGAGAAAGTGAGAAAAAGAGAGAGAGAGCAAGAGGGGGAGAGAGAAAAAGAGAGAAATGACTCTTGATTTAAAGCATATGGTAAAAAGCACCCAAATAATAACAGAGAAAAAAAAACCCAGCCATTTGTGTGTGTGTGAACTCTTGAACCATTTCCAATAGCTCACCTGTTATTGGAAATGGTTCAAGAGTTCACACACACACACACACACACACAAGGGGGGAGGAGACGGATGGAAAAAGAGGAGAAGATAGTAATAATAGTAATAGATTTTGGTTTTGTTTTATTAATTTCTTTTAATAAAAAAAGAAGGGAATTTTTCCTTTTTGTTTGTTTGTTTGTTTGTTTGTTTGTTTGTTTACTTACTTACTTACTTACTTACTTACTTACTTACTTACTTACTTATTTATTTATTTATTTATCTATGCTGCCCAGTCCCAAAGGGACTGCCGCTCAGACACTATACTTTTCCGCCCACACCGAAAAAAATTTAGAGGGAACATTGGTCGCCTCATTTCCAATCTTCCAATAGTTCTCCTGTGTTCCATGACTTTTGGAAGTAGTGGTTCTGCAATGATATCTGCCAGATATTTTAGGACTCTGGGGTGTAGTCTATCTGGTCCTGGCGATTTGTACTCATTGAGTTCTCTCAGACGGTCTCTTACTATGATTTTAGCTATGTTGATTTCTGTTCCAAAACTGTTTTTTGCGGCTGTGATACTGGTTTATTTATTTATTTTATTTATAGTTTTGTTGATTGGTGGTTTCTTTTGGTGTGAAGACTGATGCGGAATATGCATTGAGCAGCTCTGCTTTGTCTCTGTTGTCTATGATTTCTTTGCCATCTTCTCTTTTTAGTGAACTGACTGTTCCTTTGATTTTTTTTCTTGTTATTTATCTTCTGGAAGAAGCTTTTTTGTTGCAAGCTTTTATTTATTTTGGGCCTTTGCTGTCCTTACTTTTTGTTTGCAGATTCTTGCTGTTTGTTGGAATTCTGCCTTGGTTATGTGTCCCTCTTTCCATTTTTTGTATTTGATTTTTTTTTGTCTGTGAGGTCTTTTTTTAGCCATACTGGTTTCCTGTTTTTCTTTTTCATTGGGATTGTGTTGTTTTGGGTTTTATGATTGTGTTTTTCAGAGCCTCCCAAGCTTCCTGTGTGGATTTACCTTTTAGGACTTCCATCCAGGGGATCTTTCCCAGGTTATCGCTACGTTTGTTGACGTCTGCTTTTTTGAAGTCCGGAACCTTAGTGATGTTAGGACCAGCCATTTTTGTTTGCATTATATTGAATTTTAGGATGATATGGTCAGTCTCACCCAACGTCCATTCTACTTCAATTCCTTCTATCATTTCTTCTCTGTTGATGAGTAATAGATCTAATGTTGCTGTCCCTCTAGTTCAGTGATTTTCAACCTTTTTTGAGCCACGGCACATTTTTTACATTTACGAAACCCTGGGGCACATTGAGTGGGGCAGGGGGGGGGCTAAAAAAAGTTTGGACAAAAAATTTCTCTCTCTTCCTCCCTTTTGCTCTATTTCTCTCTCCCTCTTTCTCTCCCTTCCTTCCTCTTTCTCTCCCTCTCTCCATCCCTCTTTCTTTCTCTTCCTTCCTCCCTCTCTTTTTTGCTCTCTCTCTCTCTCTCTCTCCTTCCCTCCCTCTCTTTCTCTCTCTCGCTTTCTTTCTCTCTCTGTTGCTTTTTTTCTCTTTCTTTCTTTCTCTCTCTCTCTCTTGCTTTCTTTCTCTCTCTGAGCTTCGCGGCACACCTGACCATGTCTCACGGCACACTAGTGTGCCATGGCACACTGGTTGAAAAACACTGCTCTAGTTCCTACTTCCACTTTTTGGGCTACAAAGTTATATGCAAGACTGGTTAGGAATCTATTAGATTTATTGCTTGGTGCTGAGTTGGTTTTCCAATTGATGTCAGGGTAGTTAAAGTCACACATTATAATTGTGTTATGCTTTTTGCATATTTCTGTTAATTGGTTTGTAAAAAGGTTGTCCATTATTTCAGTTTGGTTTGGTGGTCTGTAGTATACTCCTATTGTTGTTTCACATTTTCTTTCTTTACATCAGTGTTTCCCAACCTTTTTTGAGCCGCGGCACATTATTCATGTTTTCAAAATTCTGGGGAACACTGAAGGGGGGGTGGGGGGGCTAAAGAAAAGTTTGGACAAAAAAAATATCTCTTCCTCCATTTCACTCTATTTCTCCCTCCCTCTTTCTCTCTCTTCCTTCCTTCCCTTCTGTCTCTCCATCCCTCTTTCTTTCTTCCTTCCTCTCTTTTTTGCTCTCTTTCTGTCTCCCTCCTTCCCTCCATCTATGTCTTTCCCTCTCCCTCCTTCCCCCCTTTCTTTCTCTCTCTCTCTCTTGCTTTCTTTCTCTCATTCTCTCTCCCCTCCTTTTTCTCTCTCTCTCTTTCTCTCTCGTTCACCACGCCAGCAACAGAGAGAAAAAGAAAGAGCGAGAGAGAGCCGGAGAGAGAGTGGAGTGTGCAGCAGCCATCAGCCTCCTCGCCCTCCCAGACGTCCCCAGCGCCCGGCCTTGCGCCGCCTCCCATTAGCCTGGCCGAAAGCCACACAGTCCCGGACTCCCGGATCGCTCGCTTCTCCGGCCAGCGCGGCGCTTTCCTGGGCAGATGGCTTTGCTGACCAGAGAAGCGAGCGATCCGGGAGTCCGGGACTGTGTGGCTTTGCGCCATGAAGAGAAAACGGCAGCAGGGAAAAGTCGGCCGTTTTCTCTTCATGGCGCAAAGCCACACAGTCCCGGACTCCCGGATCGCTCGCTTCTCCGGCCAGCGCGGCGCTTTCCTGGGCAGATGGCTTTGCTGACCGGAGAAGCAAGCGATCCGGGAGTCCAGGACTGTGTAGCTTTGCGCCATGAAGAGAAAACGGCAGCAGGGAAACGTCGGCCGTTTTCTCTTCATGGCGCAAAGCCACACAGTCCCGGACTCCCGGATTGCTCGCCCCAAGGCAGGAGGCGGTGGAGGAGGAGAGTGGGCGGATCGGGCGGGCAATGGGGCAGGGCGGAGAAGCCAGGGGCGTGTTTGGCCGGAGGCACCGTGGGGAGGCAGGGGCAGGGAGGTGCGGCAGCAGGTGCCTCCGGCCAAACGCGCCCCTGGCTTCTCCGCCCTGCCCCATTGCCCGCCCGATCCGCCCACTCTCCTCCGCCGCCTCTCGCCGCGGCACACCTGACGGTGTCTCGCGGCACACTAGTGTGCCGCGGCACACCGGTTGGGAAACGCTGCTTTACATTAACCCATATGCTTTCTAGGGATTTTTTTTCTTTAGTTGGATGTAGCTCTGTAACAATATAGTGGTCTTTTATGTACAGTGCAACTCCATCTCCTTTTTTGTGTGATCTATTTTTCTTGAAAAGTTTGTATCCCTTTATCTGTGTGTTCCAGTCATGTATTTCATCCCACCAGGTTTCTGTTATTCCAACTAAATCATGTTCACCTCATGCATTAGTATTTGCAGTTCATCCTGTTTGTTTCCCAGGCTTTGTGTATTTGTGTAAAGGCATTTGAGTTGTTTGTGCTAGAAGTCCTTCTTGGAGATATTGTAGGCCGTGGGTGAGAAAACCAAAGTTCTTTTGGCGAAACCAACATTTTTGCCAATAGTTTATTTGTGGGATTTTGTATTCTCTGGCCGGGAGTCATCCTCTTGTGGGTAGGAGAGAAGAAAAACCAACCTGTGCACCTATGTTTTTGACTATGTTGACCAATTGGTCATAGTCTCTCATTAATGCATTCAAGTCCTTCCTTGTGTCATTTATTCCTGGATGGATCGCCAATAGGGGTTAGTAATCCGTGGGTTTTATTATTTTGGTTAAGCTTTGTGTTGTGTCAGAGATTTTAGCTCCAGGGAGGCAGCACACCTCTCTGGTTTGATTGTCTGGTCTGCAGATGGTAGGTCTAGTTCCCCAGAGAATTGAGTCACCAATCACCAGCACTCTTCTTTTCCTTTTGATTGGGTTGGTGAGGGGGTCTTTTTCTTTGTTGCAGTGGCATCTGGTGGTGCTTTCTTTCTGGTGATTTTTTGTCAAATTATCTTTGGGTTCTCTTGTGTTAGGGGTCCTGGGTATTTGTTGCTTGTAGGCAGTGGGAGGGGATGGGTTGGAATTGATAGTGGTTTTGTATTTGGTTTGTTTTTCCTTCCTTGTGTGACATGTGTCCAGCCATTTTCATCCTCTGGGGGGTTGATTCTGTTTTGCTTATTATTTATTTTTATTTATTTATTTTGTCCAATACACAATGAGGGTTTAGTGAATATATATCAATATACACATAGTAAAATACATGATGAAGGTTATAGAGGAGATATTCATAGTAAAATATATCTAAGAAATAATAGAAAAGAAGATATAGGAATAGAATATATCAATGAAAGAATAGAAGAAGAGATATAGGAGAGTAATAGGACAGGGGACGGAAGGCACTCTAGTGCACTTGTACTCGCCCCTTACTGACCTCTTAGGAATCTGGATAAGTCAACTGTAGATAATCTAAGGGTAAAGTGTTGGGGGTTTGGGGATGACACTATGGAGTCCGGTAATGAGTTCCACGCTTCGACAACTCGGTTACTGAAGTCATATTTTTTACAGTCAAGTTTGGAGCGGTTAATATTAAGTTTAAATCTGTTGTGTGCTCTTGTGTTGTTGTGGTTGAAGCTGAAGTAGTCGCCGACAGGCAGGACATTGCAGCATATGATCTTGTGGGCAATACTTAGATCTTGTTTAAGGCGTCTTAGTTCTAAACTTTCTAGGCCCAGGATTGAAAGTCTAGTCTCGTAGGGTATTCTATTTCGAGTGGAGGAGTGAAGGGCTCTTCTGGTGAAGTATCTTTGGACATTTTCACGGGTGTTAATGTCTGAGATGCGATATGGGTTCCAAACAGATGAGCTGTATTCGAGGATGGGTCTGGCAAAAGTTTTGTAAGCTCTGGTAAGTAGTGTGAGATTGCCAGAGCAGAAGCTACGTAGGATTAGGTTTACAACTCTTGAGGCCTTCTTGGCTATATTGTTGCAGTGGGCTTTCACACTTAAATCTTTTGTTATTAGTATACCAAGGTCTTTAACCAAGTGGGGATTACATGTGATAATTTGATTATTCAGTTCGTATTTGGAGTTCAGATTCTTCTTCCCAATGTGTAGGACAGAGCATTTGCTAGTTGAGATTTGGAGTTGCCATGTGTTAGACCACTCAGAAACAGCGTCAAGGTCTTTTTGGAGAGTAGTTGTGTTATCGGTGGTGCTGAAGAGTTTTACATCATCAGCGAAGAGGACACAGTTGCTTGTGATGTAGAGAATGAAAAGCGTTGGTCCCAGTACACTACCTTGGGGAACACCGCTTTTAACTGGGACGGGGGTGGATATGGTGCTTCCTATTTTGACCACTTGTTGTCTGTTTGACAGGAATGCTGTAATCCATCTGTGGAGGGATCCTGAGATGCCATAGGATTTGAGTTTTAGGAGTAGTTTGTCGTGGACCACTGAATCAAAGGCTTTGCAGAAGTCAATATAAATTGCATAGATTTCCCTTGATCTAGATGAGTTGTCCATATATTTTTGCAGTGGAGGAGCTGCAGGTTGCAGGATAGTTTTTTTCTGAAACCAAATTGTTTGTTAGAGGGCAAATTATTAGTTTCTAAATGGAGAGTAATTGATTTGTTTATAACTGATTCCATGACTTTGCATGGGACGCAGCATAGTGAATTTGGTCTGTAGTTATCTACAAGAGAGGGGTCTCCTTTTTTGAAGATGGGGATGACCATTGCTTTTGACCATAGCTTAGGAAGTGTGCTGGTTCTGAAGGATTTTTCAAAAATTAGGCTTAGTGGTTCAGCTATGGCAGAAGAGAGCTTTTTTAGGAAGTATGCACATAGACCATCTGGTCCGGCTGATAGAGAAGGTTTAAGGTCACGTAATGCTTTTTCAACTTGGTCTTCAGTGAAGTCTACTTGGGTTAAGTCGTTGAGGGAGTTTGAGGTGCGATTGATGAAATTGGGGGGTGAGCCATTGCTGTTAACAAAGACAGAGCCAAAGAAAGAGTTGAAGAGGTTGGCTTTGGATGAATCATCATGGTATTCTTTGTTGTTGGGTCCTTTGAGAGGTGGGATTGGTCTAGAGTCTTTGAGTTTATTGTTGACAAAGTTGTAGAAAGCTCTATTAGATTTTGTGCGTAGGAGGTTTTCCTCTTGTTTGCTGTAGTAGTTAAGGCATTCTGCTTTTATTTGATTGCAAATGCTTTTATATCGTCTTTTGAAGTTGGAAACTTGTCCTTTTTTGTTTTTCCTCCAGAGAGATTTTTTCTTGTTTGTAATTTTCTTATTGAGATGGGGAGGTTATTTTTTTTGTTTATGGTACATGTTAGAGGTACATGAAGTCTGATAATAATTTTCATTTTGAGTAGGAATGTGTTGTAGAGGTCATCAGTAGTTTAGCATTCTCTGAGGGTTAGGGTTAGGGTTAGGTGTTCTCTGAGGTGTTGGTTCTGCTAGGAGTTTGTTGGTCTTTCTCATTTTGATATTTGTGTTTCAGAGTTTTTAGGTTTTTCTCTAGATTTTCTATTTTTTCCTCAACTTGTTGCATGTAAAGTTTAGGAGGTTTGAGGGTAAAAGTATATACATAGAACACAATCTGCAAATCACCATGGAGTCTGTTCCTTCCTCATCCTTGTGTGTGGTCGGTCTGTCTTCCATGTGTGTGGTTGTTCCATCTTCTGGCTGTGCAGTTCGTTTGTCTTCCATATGTGTGGTTGGTTGCAAGGTGGGTGTGGGAGAGTAGAATGAGGGAAGTTGTGTTATTAGTTTATTAGATTCTTTTGTAGGGAGTGTGTAGGTATTTTGCTGAGTGTGGGAGTGTGGTGGGAGAGCTGAATCCTGGTTGGGTGGGGTTGAGTGTTCAATTATATGATTTGCACACCATTAAATGTGCGGGCCGCTACCTTTCTCCCACATGGATCACCAATAGGGGATAGTTGCTCTTTCCCCAGCCTCTGTAAATTCAAACTGATTGGAGGATGGCTCTTTCCCTTCTTTCTCCTCCTTTTCTTACTCAAACTCACAGTTTTCAGCCAGTTGCTCTTTCCCCAGCGTATGTAAATTCACACTTTATAAATTATAAACCTTACTTCATTAGTTGGTTGCTTATATCATGAAAACTAGAGCCAATATACATTTTAAATGTTATTTTCATTTTCAGCACTCCAAAATTATGTAAGAACAGCTGTTTTCATGCTCACAACTTTTTACCTGTAGCACAGTGCAGTCTTTGTTGTTTTTCTCTGCGCTCTTCCAAACTTTTTTCAATCTTTTTAATATTATGGTGAGCAAATCTGGATGCAGTATTCCAAGTATGGTGTTACCAAGGCCTTATAAAATGGTACTAACACTTCATTTGATTGTGATTTCATCCCTCTGTTAATGCAATCTAGTATTGCATTGGACACTTTGGAAGCTGCAGCACACTGATGGGTTATATTTAAGTGATTGTTCCCTAGGGCTCCAAAATCTTTCTTGCAGTTATTGCTATTGAGCCAAGTATCAACTGATATATACCTGTACATTTAGTTGTTCTTGACTGAGTGTAAAAACTTACTTTTCTTTACATTGAATTTCATTTTGTTAAATAGGTCCCAGTATTCAAGTCTGCCGAGATCCATCTGGATCTTGAACCTATCTTCTGGGGTAGTTCTGCTAACCTATTCCTCCCAATTTGGTACCATTGGCAAATTTGATGAGTTCCCCTTCTGTTCCCCAATCTAAATTATTTATGACAATATTGAAGAGTACTGGATCTAAAACAGAGCCTTGTAGTATCCCACTGCTTACTTCTCTCCATGTGGGTATAGTACCATTAAGGACCACTTGTTGAGCATGGTTTGTCAGCAAGATACAAATCCATCTGGTCATGATGTTGTCTATTCCACATTTTTCTAGCTTGCCAAGAGGTAGGTTGTCAAATGTCTTACTGAAATCTAAGTATACTATGCCCAAGGCATTTAACTGGTTTAATAATTTAGTCTCTTAATCAAAGAATAAAGTAAGATTGGTTTACATTGATCTGCTTTTAACAAACCTGTACTGGCTACTAGTTATAACTTTATTTTCTTCTAGTTGTTTGCAGATCTATTTTTTATTTTTAAAAAAAATATTTTTTTTGAGTTAATTTAAAACAAAACAACATACAATATACAAAATATACATAAATACAAAACTAGCATATAAAAAATTATACACTAACCTGAACAACATAAACTAAGAACATAGAACATAGAAAAACAAAAAGAAAAGGAGAAAAAAAAATATATGTGTGTATATTATAGCTTTACGTATCACTATTATGAATTTGTTATATTCTTTACTTTTAGCTTATTTATTCTTATTATCTTTCCATCACTTATAATATCTTGTATGTTGTTATTTATTATTTTGATTCTTTTTGTGTTCCAACAATTTATACGAGTTCTCCCAAATTCTGTAAAATTCTGTGTCTGCGCCTGCGTGGGTCTAACACTTCATCATCCGAATCGACTGAATATAATGGTGATTGGCTTCCTGGGCTGTGTGTCAAGCCCCCCTCTTCCAGGTCACCCCCATCTTCTTCTTCGTCCGAGGAAACTGCACTACCTGACTCTGCAGGCAACAAAATAGGCCTAGGACATGTTGAAGTTTCCCCTGCCTCCACCTCCACAATCCCTGGGGCAGGAGTTGGGGCAAAGCCAACCACAACACCCCCTGGCTCAGACGTATAATGGATCCCCTGGGGGGGGGGCTGAGACAATTCCTAGCTTCTTACAATATATGGAAGATTATGGGGGGGATTCCTTGGAGACCCTGCAAGGGTCAGATCGGTTATGAGGGCCCTCAATGGTAGAGCAGCTGACTGGATGGTCTCCTCGCACGACACCAGTGACCGTGTATTGGGGAATTTTGATGAATTTATGATAGCCCTTCGAGCGTTTTCCAAGGATCCTCTTGCTGAATGCAAGGCCAGAAGTAGAATTAAAATCTTGAAACAGGGTGGTTGGTCTGTGGCCACCCAGGAATTCCGGCAGCTCATGTCCTATGTGAGCTAGTACCAGTTGTGGTTGTCTCTGGGCCAGCTCCTGCAGTGGGGAATTTTGATGTTGATTCATGGGAATCCTTGGTTTATCAGAGACCTGTTTTGTTGCCAGCAGAGTCAGGCAGTGAAGTTGGCTCACAGTCAGGGATAGACAGTGGGGGAGAGGAAACAGACGGGGAAATGGGTGCAGCCAGCCCACCAGTCAGTGCTCCAATTAGTGAGTCATCAGAATCAGAGGAGGACCCACTTGTGGATGCCCATGTGTGCAGGCTTGTGGCAAGAAGGGAACAGTTGCACGGGCATCTCAGAAAATAAGTGAGCATAAATGAGTTCAAGGAGTAATTATGTTAATGTGTTTGTGATAAATTATGGGTGATGGGAAGCGAGGGCTGTGGGCGTTTATCCATTTGTGAAAGAAAGACTTTTGGAAGATGATTGCTACAGCATATTCAAGGACTTTTAGTGAACTTTTGATATTCCAGGGTTTTTTGGCTTGTATGGCTGTGGAAATTAACAGCTGGCTTATCTATTCTTTTGTTTTGGCACGTTTCTGCATCCAAGGACTTTTGGGTGAGAGTAATTTGACTCCTCTCGGAGCTCATGTTTTCAAGACTGTTATATAAATTTGCTTTATTGCTTTTTTGATTGTGTGTTTGAAACTTATTTTGAACTCACTGGGGGCTAATTGCCAAAAGCCCAGCATAACAGTACCCGGTTGTGGTCGTCATGAAATATTACATGGATTGCCTGAATGATGACATCTACCAACATTGCAACTTGAGGGGAGTTCCCAAGGACTTGAACCATTGTTTGCAGATGGCAGCGGAGGTGGAGATTGTTCTGCTGAGGAGCCAGCAGGAGAATAACCCCTCCGGTGGCAGAACGGAGTCTGAGAAAAGGTGGGAGATCTGCCAAGTCTAAACTGAGGCCACCGCCCTTTTTCAGGTGCAGAAAAGAGGGCCATAGGGCAGCTGTGTGTCTTGCAAAATCTGTGCCAAGGGGGAATCCTACTGGCAGCAAGAGAACGGAGCAATGCACCATGAAACCTCCAGAGGCAGTTCGCCCCCAAAAGGGGAGGAGCTGGAACCTCCAGTCTGCCTAATTATTGAGGACAGTCCCCCTTGTGGATCCTTTTACATCCCTGTCACATTGTGGGACCTACCGGGGGGGTGTAAGGAGAAGGATGCCAGCTCTTTTGGACTCTGTGTGCACCAGAAACCTCATGTGCCCAGGAGTGGTGGAGAAGATGGGCTTAAAGCTACAGCCCATGAATGACCCCATCTCCTTTTGACAATTGGAAAAGTCAGTGGCTGGAGGGAAACCAGCTAGGCATGAGACTGACCCCCTAATTATGACAATGGGGCCCCACCAAGAAACTATACAATTTATTGTGGGGCTGCAGATGGACAATCCTCTGATTTTGGGACTACCATGGTTGAGAAAGTGGAACACTAACATTAACTGGTGCACCAGGATGGTCACCATCTCCCACAAGAAGTGGGGAGAGTCAGGCTTCACCCTGGGACAATTGTGACTGAAAGGTTTTGCTGGGGAGGAGTGGCTCGACGGAGAGGAAAAAGTCCCAAAGGACTATTGGTACCTCAAGGGGGCATTCATTGAGAGTGAAGCAGATAAGCTACCACCCTATAGGCCCACAGACTGTAGTATTGAGATACTACCAGGGGTGAAGCTTCCAAAACCAATGATGTACTCTTTAACCCCTCGTGAGCTGGAGGAGCTACATAGATTCATTGACAAGAATTTGGAGAGGAGTTTCATACAACTAGCCAGGCCACAGGTGGCTGCCCCAATCCTTTTCCGGGAAAAGAAGGATGGTGATCAATTACCACAATTTGAATGCCATTTGCATGCAAAATGTGTACCCCCTACCCTCATGAAGAACATGTTGGCTTATTTGGCAAAGGGAAAGATCTTCACCAGACTGGATTTACATGAGGCATACTATTGGGTCCGGATTAAAAAGGGAAACGAATGGAAAATGGCATTCAGCTACCTGTTAGATACTCCCTTTTGGCCTACAGGGGGCGCTGGGGGTATTTATTTATTTTATTTATTTATTATTTGGATTTGTATGCCGCCCCTCTCCGAAGACTCGGGGCGGCTCACAGCAAGTAGTACAAATCATAAATAATCCAATCAGTTAAAATATTTAAAGCTTTAAAAAACCCCATATACTAACAGACACACACACAAGCATACCATGTATAAATTAAACATGCCTAGGGGGAGATGATTCAATTCCCCCATGCCTGACGGCAAAGGTGGGTTTTGAGGAGCTTACAGAAGGCAGGAAGAGTAGGGGCAGTTCTAATCTCCAGGGGGAGTTGGTTCCAGAGAGCCGGTGCCGCCACAGAGAAGGCTCTTCCCCTGGGGCCCGCCAACCGACATTGTTTAGTTGACGGGACCCAGAGAAGGCCCACTCTGTGGAACCTAATCGGTCGCTGGGATTCGTGCGGCAGGAGGCGGTCTCGGAGATATTCTGGCCCAATGCCAGCTGAATAAATATATTCATATTTATTCAGCTAATCAATGATGTGCTTCATGAACACCTGTATAAAGAAGTTTTAGTCTACTTGGACAATGTGCTCATATACACCGAAACGTTGGAGCAATACATCGCGGGTGCATGTTAAAGAAACTCAAAGCAACAGAACTGTATGCCAAGTTGTCTAAGAGTAAGTTCCATCAGACTAGAATTGACTATTTGGGTTATCACATCTCACATAAAGGGGTGGAGATGGACCCAGAAAAGGTGACGGCTGTTTTGGAGTGGGAATCTCCATGCACCCACAAGCAGCTGCAGAGTTTCCTGGGGTTTGCAAACTTTTACCGACAATTTATTCCCTCATTCATCCAAATAGCTCTGCCAATCATGAACCTCCTAAAAACCAAAGGTGAGGCTAGGCCCAAGCCGAGCCAACCACTACAGTGGAATGTCAAGTGGCATTTGAGAAGTTAAAGAGACTGTTTGCAGATGAGGCCATCCTCAAACACCCGGACCTGAAAGCCCCTTTTGTGGTCCAGGTCAATGGTAGTGATGTGGCAGTATTGCTACAAGGAAATGAGGAGGCCTCCCCCCATGTGCATACACCTCCAGAAAACTGACTGAGACTGAACAGAGGTGGGCAGTGTGGGAAAAGGAAGCATTTGCAGTGTGGTAGGCCTTCTTAACTTAGAGACTTTTCTTAGAGGGGGCCAGGCACCCTTTCGAGGTTTGGACTGACCACAAGAACATGGAAGTACTGAAAAAACCCAGGAAACTGTCACCTAAGCAGGCCCGGTGGTCACAGCATTTTGCCCATTTCAACTTTTGCTGTGATACATCCCTGGGGGAAAGAATTTTATGGCTGACACAGTCAAGATTATCTCAATATAACAGTCCTCGGTTAGAGGTAATTCAGGCAGTCATTCCGCCCCAGCAGTGGGCACACCCAGTGGTGACGAGGGCACAGAATACCCAAATGGCAGTGCTGCTGGAGGAGTGGTTTCTAGCCCATTCAATGGAGTGCACTCTGTGGGATGAATTAGCATGGATAGGGTCTAGGTTGTATGTTCCGCCCTCCCTGAGGATAGAAGTATTGGAAAGAGCTCGCAACTCCAAGGTAGCAATACATTTTGGATTCGTGAAAACCTTGCTCTTACTGAGAAGGCAGTTTTAGTGGCCTTCCATGAAAAAGGACATTGAAGCTTATGTTGCCAGCTGTCCTGTGTGTGCTGCAGCCAATCTGAGGCCCCCTGGTCAGCCACAGGGACTGTTACAGAATGTGGTGAGGTCTGGAGCACCATGGAAATATCTATGGATTTCATTGTGGAACTGTGAGAGGGGGGAATACTGTGAATTGGGTTGTTTCTGACCTTTTTTCCAAACAGGTGCATTTTGTGACTTGCACAAAAATACCCTCTTCTAGAGCATTGGCTAAACTGTTTATTCAACATGTGTATAGACTTCATGGGGTGCCTGATTGGATTATCTTGGATTGACTGTGTTTACCTCATTCTAGGACTTTGTGCCTATTCCTGAATTACCGCAAAATGGGCCAAAACACCTCACTCTGAAAGAGTGCGTGGCTCAGCTAAAGTTGAATTGGCCAATAGCCTGTAAGGCTTTTGATGAGGCTCATCAATGCCCAGAAAGAAATTGATCACTTTAGAGTAAAATGCCCTGAGAAACTGTAATGTATAACCTTATTCTTTCTGTTTGTTTTCTTTCCCTTCTTTTCTAGGACTAACATCCCTGTTCTAGGGGGGTCCGAATGTCAGCCTAGCTGTATTTCATCCTTCAACTGCACTTCAGATGTCATAAGAAATGGGTATTTGGGTTTTGGGTGAGGGGGAAGTTTGCTGGAAAGGCCCAAGTAAGTTTCATTTCTTCTGGTGAAGGCCAGGGGAGTTTTGTTTCTCTTGAGAAGAGATGATAAGGGGTACATTAGTGGCAGGCATTCCAAAAGCATGATGCAACAGTGAAGATACGTCCACCTGATGAAGATGGACAATGGGGATTATTTGTCTTGCCAAGGGGGGCAATTGGGGTTGCTTTGATATGGGCAACTATTGCGCCTTTTTCCTCAGACTTTGCTTTGCTTCCGATGCATTCACTTCTGATTTAGTAAATTTTACTTTTGAAGTTCAAAATGGACTCTGAGTTTTACTTTTCTTAAATATTGAGTGGAGCCATCCTGACATATTCTCTCTATAAGATGAGGCCATTGTCATGTTATAATTTTGATTCCATTGTTTATCCAAAAGATCCAATTCGATAGTGTGGCCTAAATTTTGTGCTCTAATTATCATTACCTCTTCACCGTTACTTCTTCCATTTTTATTTTAAGTAAGCAATTGTAAGATTTAGTAAATATTTTCTCATTCATACCTAAAATAGTATTTTATCCAATTCTTGGTGTTCTTTTGGAATATGGATTGTGATATATCTTTTTTGTACTTTGTTTGAATTTGCAAATATGGCCACCAAACAATTTTTATTCCCCTTAATGCCAATTTTTTTGTTTTTAAATTGTTTTATTCATCTAATAATTCCTTATATGTAATTTCTTTGTCTAAATCTAGTACATTGGGGTAGATTAGGGCTTCCATTGGAGATATCCATTTAGGGATCTGGTTGTAATACTTGTTTTTCATTTCTAACCAGTTGTCCAATAATAGTTATCTAATATAGTGTCACTGATAGTACTTATGGGTCTGATGTTTGTCTTCCCAGATAAAATTATGCCAACCAATTTGTAACTTTCTATTGCTAAAATTCTTTTATTTGTAAGTATGACCCATTCCTTTATCCATGATACAGTTACTGCTTGGTGATATAGTTTCCAGTCCGGTACTCTAAAACTGCCTCTTTTCTTTTTGTCCTGTAGTATTTAGCTTTTAAACCTTGCTTACCCCCCCCCCCCAAGCCAAATAAACTTCAAAATTAATTTATCTAAATCAGTGTAAAATTTTCTTGGGGCTATTTTAAAAAGATAAAGAATTTTAGGTAATATGTAATTTACACCATGTTTCTAACTCTTTTTGGATTTTTCACATTAGTTTCACCTAATTGTCTTCCTTTATTGTTAAACATCTGGCTGTTATCCAAATTCCCAGATATTTTACTTTATTTGTCATTTGAATTCCTAAAAGTTCTTCCAATTTTTTGTTTTGTTCCTGTGTACAGTTTTTGGCTATTATGTCAATACAACTCAGCAAACGAGATCACTATGCTGGATTTCGTATTTCATCACCAGTCGGGCGCTTCCCAAGCACCTAGGACTGCGTGATGTAGCGGCAAATTATGTTTGCTGATCCCAGTAAAGCGGCCTTTTGCAATTGACAGATGGAGATTTTGTCAATTCCTATGGTTTTCAAATGTCCGCTGAGATCCTTTGGCACTGCGCCCAGCGTGCCAAGTACCACTGGGACCACTTTCACTGGCTTATGCCAGAGTCATTGCAGCTTGATTTTTAGATCTTCGCATTTCACTAATTTCTCTAGCTGCTTCTCCTCAATTCTGCTGTCCCCTGGGATTGCGATGTTGATGATCCATACTTTCTTTTTCTCCACAATCAGGATGTCTGGTGTGTTATGCTTCAGACTTCGGTCAGTCTGAAGTCGGAAGTCCCACAGTAGTTTTTCTTGTTCATTTTTGACCACTTTTTTGAGCTTATGATCCCACCAGTTCTTTGCCACTGGTAAATGGTAGTTCCGGCACAAGTTCCAGTAGATCATCTGTGCCACCACATCATGTCTATGCTTGTAGTCAGTCTGTGCAATCGTTTTGCAGCAGCTGAGTATGTGATCGATTGTTTCATCTGTTTCTTTACAGAGTGTGCACTTTAGATCGTCTGTTGATTTTTCAATTCTGGCTTTGACAGCATTTGTTCTAATGGCCTGTTCTTGTGCCGCCAGTATTAGTCCTTCTGTCTCCTTTTTGAGTGTTCCACTTGTAAGCCATGACCAGGTCTTTTCTTTATCTACTTTGCCTTCAATCTTCTCCAAGAACTGGCCATGCAATGCTTTGTTCTGCCAATGGTCCATACGATATTGAGTTACAGTTTTTCAATACTGGTCCTTGGTTTGCTTCACCTTGAGAAGCTTCCTATTGTTGACCTCCATCAACGCTGACTCTTTGCTCTCCTTCACATAGTCAGCTAATGCATGCTTCTCTTCTTCCACTGTCTGCTTCACTTGCAAAAGTCCTCTGCCACCTATTTTCCTTGGTAAATAGAGCCTGCCAACGTCACTGCGAGGGTGCATGATGAATCATCATTAATTTTCTGGTTTTCCTGTCCAACTGTCCAACTGTCCAGAAGAGCTGGACACTTCACTATGCCAGCTGTGTATCTAATGACAGGAATGGCCCAAGTATTTATAGCCTTGATAGTGTTGCCACCATTCAGTTTGCTCTTCAGAATTTTCCTGGTCCTCTGGATGATGATGATGATGATGATGATGATGATGATGGTGATGATGATGATGATGATGATGATGATTATTATTATTATTATTATTATTATTATTATTATTATTATGTCAATACAACTCAGCAAACAAGATCACTATGCTGGATTTCGTATTTCATCACCAGTCAGGCACTTCCCAAGCGAATTATGTATGCGGCCTTTTGCAATTGACAGATAGAAATTTTGTCAATTCCGATGGTTTTCAAATGTCCACTGAGATCCTTTGGGACCATTGGGACCAATTTCACTGGCATATGCCAGAGTCGTTGCAGCTCAATTTTTAGATCTTCGTATTTCACTAATTTCTCTAGCTCCTTCTCCTCAATTCTGCTGTCCCCTGGGATTGCAATGTCAATGATCCATATTTTCTTTTTCTCCACAATCAGGATGCAGTGATGTTGTTGTTGTTGTTGTTGTTGTTATTATTATTATTATTATTATTATTATTATTATTATTATTTGTATGCCACGCTTCTCCGATAGTACCATAAAGGTTATAGTACCATATTTACAGGAATATCCTTCTGCATCAGAAACATCAAGAGCAATGGAGTGAACTCAGGCCAAACTCCGCCCTTCTCCCTCTTCATTCCTGCACATGTTCACCTTATACCTCATCCAGCTTATTTTACTGAGCTTTAGATAATCATTGTCTCTCTCAGGCAGGAAAAAACCTTACACTCCTCCCTTCATGGCTGGAGAGACAATCATACCCATTACTTCTACAAACTTCTTATAAATGATACTACCAAGTGGCTTTGTCATCACATCAGCCAAATTGATTTCTGATGCACAGCATTGCAAACATATTAACTTATCCTTTATAGCTTCCTTTACATTGCAGTATTTGATATCCACATGTTTGCTTCTACTCTTTATTCTATCACCAGTGGCCATCTTAATGCATGCTAAATTACCTTCAAAAACCATGACCTAACTGTTTACCTTGACATTTAGATCTGTTATCAATTGTTTGTACCATGATACCTCTGAACACAGTTCTGACAGTGTGATGAATTCTGCCTCTGCAGTAGAGACAGCAACTGTTGTTTGCTTTCTAGACTTCCAGTCAACCAAAGTCCCACCAAACATTACAATCATTCCAGAATTTGACTTTCTGGTCTTTACATCATTGGCGAAGTCACTGTCAACATAACACTTTAGCTTCAAATCTTCACTACACTGTATTTTTACTCCCAAATCTATGGTTCCCTTTAGATATCCAAGAACCCTCTTTATACTCATTCAATGCATCTTTGTGGGTGCTGCAGTGAACTGAATATGTTCAGTACACATGCAATATCAGCCCTTGTTCACTGGGATATATACAGTAAACTTCTTATTGCCAAGTGATAGACTTCTTGATTACAAGTCTCACTTCTTTTTTAAATAATTTTTATTGAGTATAAAACATTAAAAAATATTTAAAATGTCAAAAAAGAAAAACAAACAAACAGACAAAACAAAAGAAACCCCAATAAACTGAATACACACACACCCTTTTTTCTTTAACAGTAGATTATGTTGATGTCATATTTCCTTAACTATATTTACAAGTTAAACTGTATCCCTTCTACAGTTTTCAATTCTCAGTATATATAATTATTATTTATTTATTTATTTATTTATTAGATTTGTATGCCACCCCTCTCTGTAGACTCGGGGCGGCTAACAACAATAATGAAACAACATGTAACAAATCTAATAATTTAAAAAACCCTTATTTAAAAAACCAAACATACACACAAGCATACCATGCATAAATTGTACAGGCCTAGGGGGAAGGGAATATCTCAGTTCCCCCATGCCTGACAACAGAGGTGGGTTTTAAGGAACTTATGAAAGGTGAGGAGGGTGGGGGCAATTCTGATCTCTGGGGGGAGTTGGTTCCAGAGGGTCGGGGCCGCCACAGAGAAGGCTCTTCCCCTTGTCCTGCCAAATGACATTGTTTAGTCGACGGGACCCGGAGAAGGCCAACTCTGTGGGACCTAACCGGTCGCTGGGATTTGTGCGGCAGAAGGCGGTCCCGGAGATATTCTGGTCTGATGCCATGAAGGGCTTTATAGGTCATAACCAACACTTTGAATTGTGACCGGAAACTGATCGGCAACCAATGCAGACTGCGGAGTGTTGGTGTAACATGGGCATATTTAGGGAAGCCCATGATTGCTCTCGCAGCTGCAGTCTGCAGGATCTGAAGTTTCTGAACACTTTTCAGAGGTAGCCCCATGTAGAGAGCATTACAGTAGTCAAGCCTCGAGGTGATGAGGGCATGAGTGACTGTGAGCAGTGACTCCCGGTCCAAATAGGGCCACAACTGGTGCACCAGGTGAACCTGGGCAAATGCCCCCCTCACCACAGCTGAAAGATGTTTCTCTAATGTGAGCTATGGATCGAGGAGGACGCCCAAGTTGCGGACCCTCTCTGAGGGGATCAGAGGTATTGGTATACCTCTCAGCATAAATCTTACTTATATTCTTTTTACAATGAATAAGTCCTTGTTTATATATTTATTTGCCATTTCATAACATTTATTTCTCCTTATACTTATATCTCTAACTGTATGTATATTGTATACTATTTTCCCCCTGGTTTATTTTTCTCAATCCATTGATAAAACATGTTCCAAACTTCATAGAATTCTCAATTTTCTTTGATATTTAATTCATACATCAATTTCTCTAGTTCTACACACGCTAATATTTTTTTAATAATAGGTTTGTCATTTGATATTTTATCTTGTTCCCAATGCTGTGCCAACATTATCCTTATTGCTGTTAATATGTGTAAAATGATATATCGATATTTATTTTCTATTTTTCCATCAAATATATCTAATGAGAAGGTTTTCAGTTTTTAATTTATTTTGTGATGTGTAATTTCTTCTAGCCATTTATGAATTTTATTCCTTTTTTTAAAAAATCTTTGGGCAAGTCCACCACATGTAGTATTAGCTTCCCTCAGTTTGGTGGCATTTCCAGCATTTAGCATCCATATTTTTGTACATTTTAGCGTCCTGCTGGCAAGAGATGCCACCTATAAAACATTATGTGCTGATTCTCTTTTTTTGCCCATGGTTCCTTTAACTATCTCTGTTTCCATTTTATAATTCAACAAATATTTTAATAACAACAACAAGAAGAAGAATTGGAAGGGACCTTGGAGGTCTTCTAGTCCAACCCCCTGTTTAGGCAGGAAATCCTCACTACTTCAGACAGATGGTTATCCAACATCTGCTTTAAAACTTCCAGTGTTGGGGCATTCACAACTTCTGGAGGCAAGCTGCTCTATTGATTAATTGTTCTGACTGTCAGGAAATTTCTCCTTAGTTTTTGTACTTTTTGTTTATCTGTTTCATCTTTTGGAATTAATGTAATCATAGACTCCACCCATGTTTTGAGAATTTCTCCTTTATTCAATACTTCATTGTACACTACCAACAGCAACTTTTTCAAATGATTTATTAATTCTTTATTTAATTCTGCTGTAATGCCATCTGGCCCCAGAGCTGTTTTTCTTTTGCTTTTTTATTGATCTTTCTAGTTCAGTTAGAGTTATTTCTTAATCAAGTACATTTCTATCTATTTTTGTGATTGGTGTTAATTCCATATGTCTTAAATATCTTTGGATATCATCCTCTTTATTTTCCTCCCTTTTATGTAGCTCCTTTTATATAATATTTAATAATTATATCTTTTTCCTGCTTGTATTACTTTTATTTATCCCCTTTTGTCTTCTAGCTGGCTTATATATTTTTCCTTGTTTTCTTTTCTTAATTTGTATGCCAGCCATCTACCCCACTTGTAAGCATAATCAAAATTGTTTTGTTTTGCTCTTTTGATTTTTTGTACTAATTTTTCTTGAGTTATCAAATTAATTTTATTTATATTTGTTTCTGTTAATTGTTTCCTTTCTAAGTCCCCTATTTCCCTCTGTAAATTGTTAATTTGTTTATTATTTTTTTATTTCTCCTTATTGTGTATGCAGTATTCAAGCCTTTTATTTATGCTTTCATTGTGTTCCAAAGATTTAAAAAAAAAAAAAAGACCCGCTCCCTTCTTAACCAGGGGGGAGTTGGGGAGCCCTTGCAGAGTAGTGCCAAGGATTTTAACACGTTTTTGGCTGATAAAATCGCTTGGATCCGGGCAGACCTCGACTCCAATTGGACAATAGAGTCAACTGACAATGAGTCAGTCGAAGTGACTGGGGCTGATAAATGTCCGATTGGATAACAGAGTCAACTGACAATGGGTCAGTCATAGTGACCGGGGCCCATACTTGTCCATCTGTCTGGGAAGAGTTTGATCTGGTGACACCTGATGAAGTGGACAAGGCCTTTGGAGCTGTGAGTTCCGCCACCTGTTTACTGGATCCGCGTCCCTCCTGGCTGGTTTCTGCCAGCAGGGAGGTGACATGGAGCTGGGTCCAGGAGATTGTCAATGCTTCTTTGGTGAGAGGTTACTTCCCAGATACCTACAAGGAGGCACTTGTGCGCCCCCTCCTCAAGAGGCCTTCCCTGGGCCCAGCCATTCGTAAAAACTATCGGCCAGTCTCCAACCTTCCCTTTATGGGGAAGGTTGTTGAGAAGGTGGTGGTGCTCCAACTCCAACGGTCCTTGGAAGAAGCCGATTATCTAGGCCCCCAACAGTCAGGATTCAGACCCGGCTACAGCACAGAAATTGCTTTGGTCGCGTTGATGGATGATCTCTGTTGGGCCCAGGAGCAATGACTCCCTGTCCAAATAGGGCCACAACGGGTGCACCAGGCGAACATGTGCAAACGCCCTCCTCGCCACAGCCGAAAGATGATGTTCCAGTATTAACTGTGGATCGAGGAGGACGCCCAAGTTGCGGACCCTCTCCGAGGGGGGCAATAATTCCCCCCCAGGGTAATGGATGGACAGATGGAATTGTCTTTAGGAGGCAAAATCCACAGCAACTCCGTCTTGTTGGGGTTGAGTTTGAGCTTGTTGACACCCATCCAGACCCTAACAGCCTCCAGGCACTGGCACATCACTTCCACTGCTTCGCTGACTGGACATGGGGTGGAGATGTATAACTGGGTATCATCAGCATACTGATGATACCTCACCCCATGCCCTTGGATGATCTCACCCAGCAGTTTCATGTAGATATTAAATAGCAGGGGGGAGAGGACCGACCCCTGAGGCACCCCACAAGGGAGAGACCTAGAGGTTGACCTCTGACCCCCCCCCCCACTAACATCGACTGCAACCGACCGGAGAGGTAGGAGGAGAATCACTGAAGAACAGTGTCTCCCACTCCCAACCCTTCCAGCCGGTGCAGAAGGATACCATGGTTGATGGTATTGAAAGCCACTGAGAGGTCAAGAAGCACCAGAAGAGAGGACAAGCCCCTGTCGTGGGCCCGCCAGTGATCATCCATCAGCACGACCAAAGCAGTTTCCGTGCTGTAGCCGGGCCTGAAACCTGACTGCTGAGGGCCTAGATAATTATGTGTGCTTCCTGTATGCAAATTACATCTACATTCTGTTGTTGAAGTTTGGTGAATGTTTGTCATCTTTTGGCTGGTGAATTTAGCCAATTGATATTAATTGACAAGACTTTAACATATTTTCCTATTATCCTTATTTGGCTACTAGCCTCTTTGCCCTTCCACTTCTAGTTTCAATTTTTGTCTTATTTTATTCTTCTTCTCTTTCTGTTCTGTTATTCCTAACCTCTTCTTTTCTTAGTTCCAATACTCTGATGTCTGTTATCAGAATCAGGGTGTCTTCTCCTTTTTCCTCCATCACATTCACAACCTCAAATAATAAGATGCTTTTTCAGGTTCCAATTAGGATACAGCCCCCTCTCGCTCTTTATTTTGTATTTTTCAGTCTTTCTTCCATCGCTTCCTGTCTCTTTTCCACCTTCTCTATTTTTTCTTCTATCTTTTTTATTTTTTGTCCATATTCAATTATCGTCTCTTGTGTATTGTCTATTTTATTCTCAAATCTTGTAATTTCTCCCTTCAGTTCTTCAAAGTTTCCTTTCATGACTTCATGATTTTTCTCTATTATTTCCTGTGTCTTAGCTGAGGCCTCTTGCAATTTAATAATAAATTTGGTTATTTTGTCCAGTTATCTTGTTATCTACCATCGACTGTAAAGTTGGGGCTGTCTGCTCTTTTTCAATTGTTGTCATTTCTGTAATCAATTTCTGTCCTACTGGTACAGGAGAGGCTGTTCCTGATGTTATTTTTTGATTGTTTTTGTAACAACATTTGTGGCTTTATAAAGAAATTGTTCCAAGTCCTCCTACAATCTTTCATATATTTTACAAGTCTAATTCCAATGTTCTGTTATTCAACCTGATTGATCAATTATAGCAAACAATATTTAATTTATCTTGAAAAATAAATCTATATGTATCTATTATATACCTATTATATTTGTTATACCTATACTTCTATATTATATGACTCTATTCAATCACAGAAACAAAAGAAGAAAGATTAGTTATATCACACAAATTGTCACACAGTTTAATTACAGAAGAAAAAGAAAAAGGTTAATTGAATTACTCAGATTAATTAATACACTTCAACATTCAAATTCTTAAATTCTTTACCCTTGTACCTTTAATTAGTGAGTTACTTCATATTCTTTTTCATTTCTCCCAGTTGCTACTAATTCAGCAAGGATTTGATAGCTATAATAGTTATAAGGCATATCCATATTTCACCATTACTCCGCGGACTGCATTGGTTGCCAATTAGTTTCTGGACACAATTCAAAGCATTGGTTATGATTTACAAAGCTCTACATGGCATTGCGCCAGATTACCTCTGAGACTGCCTTCTGCCGCATGAATCCCAGTGCCCGATCAGGTTCCACAGTGTCAGCCTTCTCAGGGTCCCATCAGCCAGACAATGTCATTTGGTGGGGCCTAGGGGAAGAGCCTTCTCTGTGGGGGGCCCAGCCCTCTGGAATCAGCTCCCCCCAGAGATTTGTATTGCCCCTACCCTCTTCGCCTTTCGTAAAAGTTTAAAGTCCCATTTATGTCACCAGGCTTGGCCCCATTAAATCTTATCCCCCTAATCAACAAATGTTTAGTATGTTTGATTGAGTGAATGGTGATGAATGTTTTTTAAAAATTATATTAGAGTTTTTAAGTCTTTTTAGCCATATTAATTGTATTTTTAGATGTATTATTATGTTGTTCTGATATGTTGTGAGCTGCCCCAAGTCCTTGGAGAGAGGCCTCATACAAATCCAATAAATAAATAAATAAACAAACAAACAAACGAACGAACGAATGAATGAATGAATGAACAAACAAACAAATAATACTGTACACAATTTATTGTTGTTTCAGATATAATGTGGTATAGGTAGAGGCTCAGAAAGGGCAAAAAATGAGGCTCTCTAGCTTAGAAAAATGTTAGGGAGACAAAATAGAGATCCAAAAATTATATATTTCAAAAATGTATATGGCCAGAGAGAAATATGTTATTTTTCTTTCATGCTTGGAACTAGGATCATTCTATAAACCTGAATGGTGGTTTTGTAATGTTAACAGGAAATATTTCTTTGTAGAACTAAGTTTTAATAATATATTCTATGTGGGCATGGGCATCAATTTAAAGTTTTTACAGATTCATGGAGGATAAGGTCATTAAGAATATTTATAGCTGTATTTTGGGATATATTTTACTTACAATGCTGACAAATATAGGGGACAGTACATAGTGCAAAAGATCTATCTTGTGGATATACACATGGTTGATAATTGGAAACGAAAAATAAAATGAACCTTTTATTTGGTCATAATAAAAGTTATATTTTTGTTTTCCTCATGAGTAAATAGGCAGGTGGAGATTTAGGCCATGCCCTAAATATAAAGGGAAATGTGAGGACTAAAATCCATTACTCAGTTGGACTGGCAGCCAAAATAGTGTAAATACAGTATTTGTCCAGTTTGGTGGGATGTAGCTTAATATACCATACATTCATCTCACTTGGGCTTAATTTTGAATTTTTATCATCTATTCCATATATCATTTGCAGCCTCTGTATATCTTGATTCTCATCTCGATGTCTACTTTTAGAGGGTAAATCCATAAAAAAAATATTTTCTTTTTATCCTAGACTCAACATGACATAATAGTTAAGTGTTCTACACATGATTCTTGACAAATGTATATTTTATTTTATGTACGCTGAGAGCATATGCACCAAGACAAATTCCTTGTGTGTCCAATCACACTTGGCCAATAAAATTCTATTCTATTCTATTCTATTCTATTCTATTCTATTCTAGTGGTAGTGATGCTATGGTGTTAACATTAAAAGCATTATCGTTACTTAAATATACAGTATTTTCCATGCCTTTCCAATCTTCATTTTGCTGTTTTTCACAAGTACATTTCCTTGCAACTCCTTTTCAAAATGTTAAGAACATTGCAATTGTAAGAACTGTTTTTAAAGGGCATAATATTTCCCACAAGAGCTTTAAAAACCTCCAGGAGTTTTATTCAAGCGAGAATGTATTTGCTGACCTGAAATTGAAATTAGCATGGTAGAAGCAGATGTCAAGGAGACTAATGAGAGCAACAATGATTTTTAGATAATATGAAATACATTTTCTTGAATGCATCTGAATGGGTTTAAAAAGATATTTAAATATGCTGTATATTAAATTCTTAAGAATATATTTTAGGTTAAAATGGAGGTGATGTTCAAATTGTTCAAAACACTGTGACCTTTGTTTTCCTTAAACAGAAGCTAAAGTTTAAAAGCCACTAGGAGTTAACTCGTAGTTTGCATTGAATTTCTGGAGCAAGCTGATGCTACAAGATAAACTGAAAAATAGTAAATTGTTTAGGAACCAATGGTCTCCTTGCCTATTTTTTTTGTCATGGTTAGCAGATTTAGTTAAGGGACAGCTTGTATCAGAAATTCAGACAGCCTTACTTGGAAAAAGATTAAGAATTCTTTTTTCTCAATGTAAGACTCTTCTCCAAGGTCTGACCCCAGAAATTAGGAAAGCAAACTTTATAGATGTTCTATCTGGGCTTTGACTGATTAACGCATCAATGTCCAGTTTAGATGTTTAAGGAATCAAGCTCCTTATAGTTTGGAATTAGAAATACCCCCTTTTTTTCCTGAAGAGTCCATAATCTTTAACAGCAACAGGACAGACAGAAATTATATGCTCCTGAAGGCCAAACACTGCGGAACCCTCATGGCAGCTGAGTATTGCTGATCTATGAATCCTTACTAAGTGTATGCATTTTTTTAACAGAGTATACAGAACTAGAGATGTTGTATCTTTGAAAATGGAGAAAGTGAAACTGACTGAGAACATTTACATTGCATAAATTAGAGATATTTTAGTTGGGCGGGGAGTTGGAATAAATTCTGGTTCCAGTGGTAGTGAGGAAGGAGGAAGAAAGACTACACTGCCACAGATTACAGTAAAAAAATCAATTAAACTAAGCTAAAGCAGTATACCCTGTTTCTCAACCATGCAAGGGCTTCTGTGTATTTCTAAGACTGAATTGGCTAGGTTCATTTACTGCAACACGCTCTCTCGTTGGACTTTTTTACAAGTTATCCCGTGGGTTTGGAAGAATGCTGAGGTGGAGTGTTGAAATGGCGACTGTGGTTGCACAGAATAGAGCGTGACTGCGATAGAAGAAGCCATGATGAAACCACGGAAAGCTTACAAGATAGCAGCAAAGGAAAAACAGCAGTGAAGGAAAAACAGCAGTGAAGGAGAAACTGTGAAAGAGAAAGGGGAAGGAGTGGAGAGTGGAGAGTGGAGAGCCACGTTGTTTGAGGGTTCCTGAGTGGAGTTGCGGCCAGATGGAGAATGCCAGACACCGGACCGCCTGATGCCGGTGAGTGAGAGTGGCTGGCGTTGGATTGATTCCCAATTGTGGAGAGCATTCGGAGCTGACAGCTGAAGGACTGTTGTTAATAAAGCTCTCCTCATCCGAGATTTGCTCCTGGAGGAGGAGGCTGACCTGGTGTGTTTTACTGAAACCTGGCTGGGCCCGGAGGGAGGAGTTCCTCTCTCTGACATGTGCCCAGCAGGTGTGACACCAGCCACGACCCCAGGGAAGGGGGGTGAGGAGTGGCTATTATAGCCAGAGAAACCCTTAACCTATGCAGTCTCTCTGAGATAGAGGGTTGTGAGTCTCTCTTTTTGAAGCTGCACCTTGTTCTGGATCTGGGCTGGGGTGAGGCTAGTTGCTTCAATAATAAGAGCTTCACATGCTGGTAATTCTCAAAATAACATTTCTTTTATTTTTTCTTCCACATTGGAACTCATCATTTCAGTTCCAGCAGAGAAATGCATTCCAACTCTCACTGGCTATATTACAAAGTTATAAACTACTATCTAAATAACAAGCTGTCTACTTCAAAAACATCTTCTTATCTCTAAGTCAGGGTTCACTGTTTTAAAAGTAGATTATCATGCAATAAAAAGCTTACTTATCTGGAGAGACAATTTACGCCACCATTTTCTCTCTATCGCTTTGATGAAAAGCAATCTGTCTCTTCCATTCAATTCCGAATGTGATGTAATTAATTAATTAATTTACACACTCTGATTAGCATATTAAAATTTCTTTCCCCCCCCCCCCCCCAATTTCTTTTTTTCTTTTCTGTAACCTTCTGAACTTTGGGTTTAATCAAGGACTCCCTTCTATCTCTCCGTTATCTGAAGAAGCATTGCTCAACTTGCTTTCATCGGATGGCTCTTTTATTTCCCTTTCATCCTTGCTAGCTTCTCCCACATCTCTTAAATCAGGGTAATTGACAGCTTCTTTTTTTTTTAAATATACTTTATTTATAAATATAATGAAAAAGGAAAAAAAAGAAAAAAAGGGAAAAAGGAAAACAGGGGAAGGACGGAGGGGAAAAAAGGGAAGGGGTACAAAGTCAAGCAGTTAAGATAGGGCGTACAGTTATACATTGTAAGCTATAGATTGTAATACATATACTTCTTGGAAGAGATACTATATTTCTTAAACGTTGTAAATAAACATTAAATCAACTTCTTAATAGAGATGTTATATTTCTTAAACATTATAAATAAACAATAAATAAGCAGTAAATAAAGAGAATGAAGAATTTTCTAAAGTTATAATAGTAAATGTTGTATTTCCTTTAATATGTATTAACTAATAACAAGTTAGTAAAAATATTTTCTAAGTTGAAGGCATAAGAAGAGAGAAACGGGAAGAGGATAGATGAAAGAAAGGAAAGAATAAAAAAAAAGAAAAAAGAAAGATCTGCGTTTAGCGCAGACGTTTTCAGGGACGACTTTTGTCTGGAAGTAGTGTGAGGAGTATATGAATAGTATAGTAAATATGTTCTATGTGTTGGCGAAAGTTGTTAGTGTTGTAATGTATATTGAGTTGGTTGAAAGACAGATAAAAAGAGATATGGTATAAATTTTATTGCAAATTAATTGGTTTTTGGCGCTCAATCTTTTAATTGGTTTAAATTTAATTAGAGCGTTCGAAGGTAAGATATAGTTAATGGTTTGATAAGATAGTGGTTTTACAATAGGTAATTTTGGTATTTTTTTTGAGAAACCCATTTGTACCAATTTTCCCATATTTCATAATATTCTGAATCTTTTTTGTTTTGTGTTTCCATTGCTGTTTTTGACAATTCGGCACACTCTATAATTTTTGTGATTATTACAAATAAAGAAGGTATTTGGTCTCGTTTCCAAAAGAGGGCGTACGATATTCTTGCTGCTGTTATAATTTGTAAAATAAGATATTTTTGTGATTTAGTGAAGTTTTGCCTAAATATACCTAGAAGGTAGAGCTCGGGTTTAAATGGCAATTTAATTGACATGACTTGGTCAATTAGGTTTTTAATGGTTGTCCAGTATTTTTCCGCAAGTGGGCATGTCCACCATGTGTGGTAATATGTTCCCGGTTTTATTTTACATTTCCAACAGGTGGGTGAAAAGTTGGGGAACATTTTGGATATTCTTGCTGGGGGCAAATGCCATCGATAAAACATTTTTATTTCATTCTCTTTATAGGACATTGCTGTTGTCATTTTGTAGTTTAGTGTCCAGGTTTTCTCCCATTCGATTAAATTGATCGTATACCCAAAATTTTGAGCCCAGGCTATCATACAGCCTTTCACTTGTTCTTCACAGTTTTCTTGTGTTAGTAAGTAATTATATAATTTAGAAATCATTTTTGTGGGGGGGCCGAAAAGAATTGTATCTATCACATTGTCATTTTGGAATCCAAATTGTTTTTTGTGTTGTTCATATTTTGATTTAATTTGTAAATATGTTAACCAATCTATGTTTATTCCTTGATCATTCAATTGTTGTTTGGATATGAGAGCATCTGAGTTATCAAGTAATTGTTGGTATCTCAAAATTTTGGTGTGGGAGAAAAGGTTAGGAAAAATTAGTAATTCGTTCGGAGATGTCCATTTTGGTATTGAAATATAATAATGTTTCTTAATCATAAACCAAATTGTTATTAAAGTTTTACGTAAATAATGATTTTTAAAATATTTAGGTATTTTGTGGTAGTCCATTGTTAAAAATGCGGCCACCCAGCAAGAAGATCGAAACCTTCTAGAGTTAGGAGTCTTGTATTTTTGAGAGTGATCCAGTCTTTTATCATTGTTAGAATTGTGGCTTGATAATAAATGAAGAAATCAGGGAGTCCAAGTCCGCCCTTAGATCTATGATCTTGAAGGTTTTTCAGTTTTATTCTGGTCTTTTTCTTTGTCCAAATGAATTTCTTTATTTGTTTATGTAGAGAGTTAAAAAAAGATTTCTTCAAATTTATTGGGGCAACTTGAAATAGATAGAGAAACCTTGGAAGAATGTTCAATTTTATAGCAAATATTTCCCCCATAAGGGATAGGTTTAATTTCGACCATCTATTGAAATCTTTTTGTATTTCTTTAAGAAGTTGTTCATAATTATCTTTTTTAATGGTAGCGTAATTTGAGGTCATCCATATTCCTAGATATTTAATTTTTTTGGTAATTTTAATTTTAATTAATTCTTCCAAGGAAAGTACATCTTTTGGTATTATATTTTTTGTCAAAATTTGAGTTTTATTCTTGTTAATTTGCAGACCAGATATTTCACCAAATTTATGTATTTCGCCAAATAAAGTAAGTGCTGTTTGTATGGGGTCTTGTAAGATAAATACAATGTCGTCCGCAAAAGCCTGTAATTTGTAGTGTTCTTTTTTAATCGTGATGCCCTGAATTTGTGTATTGTTTCTTATGGTTTTCAGGAATGTTTCTATAGCCAGAATAAAAATGAGTGGGGCCAAAGGGCATCCTTGGCGCACGCCTTTTGTTATAGAAATTGTATAGAAATTGATTTATAAGATAATGCCACTGAAGACTATCAAAAGCTTTTTTTAGATTCATGAATATTAGTGCAATTGTTTTATCATAGTTTTTGTCGTAATATTTGATAGTATTCAGTATCATTCTTGTGTTTGTAGAAATATTTCTTGATGGTAAGAATCCGTTTTGGTCTGGGTGGATAATTTTATTTAATATGTTCTTTAGCCTGTCCGCAATTATCGATGTGAATATTTTATAATCGGTATTGAGTAGGGCTATTGGTCTGTAATTCTCCAGGAGGTGTCTGTTTTGGGTGTCTTTAGGGATAAGAGTTATGTAGGCTTCGGACCAGGAAATAGGTAATTTTGCGCACGAGAGTGCGTTATTATAAATATCTAAAAGTATAGGTGCCATTGTTTCGAGGTGGTATTTGTAGAATTCGGATGGAATTCCATCAGGCCCTGGGGTTTTATTGGTTTTTTGCTTGTTTATTGCAGCTTCAATTTCTGAGATGGAGATTGACTTATTTAAGAGTGTTCTTTGATCATCTGTTATCAGTGTTTTTTGTTCATTTGTTTGTAAGTAGTTCAATAGTAAATCAGCATCCAGATTTGAAGCTTTATAAAGTTGTTGGTAAAAGTCTTGGATAATTTGTTTTTTGTCAGAGTTAGTTGTTTTTAAGTGTCCAGAGGGGTCGGCTAAGGCGTCTATATTTCTATCTAATTTTTGATGGGCTAATTTAAGTGATAGCCAACGCCCTGGTTTGTTGGCAAATTCAAAGTATGTTTGTTTTGCGATTTTAATTTTTTGGGCTATGTATTGTTGTGTTATTAAATTTATTTCGTGTTTAATCGTTTTTATTTTGAGTAGAGTTATATTGTTTTTGGGGTCGTTGTGGAGTGCTTTTTCGGCATCTTGAAGAGATGTATTTAATTTGTGTAGTTGAGCATGTTTTTCTTTGTTCTTATTTGCGGTATAAGAGATGTAAATGCCGTGTATATAGGCTTTAGTGGTGTCCCAGGCTATTTCATTAGGTATCACACCATTGAAATTAATTTTAATAAATGGAGGAATGTCATTTTGTATTTTGTGTTGAAATTGTTTTTGATTAATAATCGTTGAATACATCGACCATCTATGAAAAGTATTGTGGGTAATGTCTCTAATTGTTAATAATAGGGGATTATGGTCTGCCCAAGTTGCATTGAGTATTTGGATGTCAATAATTTGATTTATGATTTCTATATTAGACCAAGCCATGTCAATACGTGAACAGGTTCTGTGGGGAGGAGAAAAAAAAGTGTACTGTGTAGTTTCTGGGTAAAAGTATCTCCAAATATCTTTTAAGGCAAATTCATAAATTGTTTGGTTAAAGGTTGAAGGTATAATATTGTGGGTACGATGTTTAGAGTTGCCTTTATAGTCTTTGTTTATGTCTACTATTGCGTTGAAATCTCCAATTATTATAAAATTACTCAAATCTAATTCTAATATTTTTTTATGCAAGTTCTTAAAGTAAGTAGATTGCTTAACGGATGGTGCATATATTGTTATTATAGTTATTGTTTTCTTGTTTTGTAATTTTGTTTGAACAATTAATAGTTGGCCATTGTCGTTGGTATATATTAATTTGGGAGAGTAGGTTTTTTTAACATATAGGACTATACCTCTCTTTTTTTCAGCAGCGGAAGCACAAAAAAAATTCAAAATTAGGAATAGCTAATAGAGTAGTCTCTTCATTTTTAATGTGAGTTTCTTGTAGTGAAATTATATCATAATTATGTTCAGATAATTTGTGGAATATTTTTTGTCTCTTTTTATGTGAATTCAAACCGTTTATATTGGTTGAGAATAATGTAATTTTATTTTGTTTATTGTTGAGGTGTGACTTCCTTAGGTTTTTCTCTTCTTGTTTCTGTTCTTGCCCGGGTAATTTGTCCTTGTCTGGTTGATTCGCCATTCTGGTTTTGGGATTCTTTGTCTTTGTCTGGAAAATTGTCGTCAGAGGTGCTTTCTTCGGTTGGGAGAGTATCTCTGGTATCAAGTTCTTTCAAGGTGGTTTGATCTGTTTTCAAAATGTGGGCATAGAAATCTCTGGCGTCCTCGGGTGAAGAAATTTTGTATTTTTTGTCCAGAAGTGTGATTGTCATTCCTTCTGGTATAAGCCACCTGAATTGTATGCCTTCTTTGTTTAGCTTGGTTGCTAATGTTTGGTATGGCTTACGTTTCTCCCTCACCCGTCTTGGGATTTGGCGAAGAACTACGATGTCTCGGCCTTGATGTGTGACTGGATTCTCTTTGGAGGTATTGACAGCTTCTACGTCATCTCCAACTTCTAAATCTGAACATTCTACAGGCTGACAGAGAATACACAACAGACCTAAGAGTTCAGGTGCGCTAGTTGCTCATGTACCTGCCTTCCAGTTGCATGTTAAGGTGGCTGGGCTGGCAGTGGAGATCCCAAGACTTATTGTTCATTACCACACCGTCAATCAGTGGGTCCTCTGAGTTGGCACAGGAGTTCATAACTTCCATGACAACTATGGACCTGACTCACATAATTTAGGGTCCAACTCACAAAGGGGGATTCACACTCGACATGATATTCATCTCAGAGCAGTTGAGCAATGATCTGAAATTAAGGGGCCTAGACATTTCACCCTTGTCATGGTCAGATCATTTTCTGCTATGACTTGAGTTTCAGGCTCCAATCCTCCCCTGCAGGGAGGCAGGACCAATTAGGTGGTTCTGCCCCAGGTGTCTGATGAACCTGGAGGGCTTTCAGAAGGTGCTTGGGGTTCTACCGGATACGCTTATACACAGTTTGGCAGAATCCTTGGTATTGGCCTGGAATACGGTCGCAATACGGACCGAATTGCGCCTTTGCGACCTCTCTGTGGCAATAGACCCCGGATAACTCCTTGGTTTACCGAGGAACACCTGGGAATGAACCACCAGAAGAAATGTCTAGAGATGCGTTGGAGGAAAAATAAATCTGAATCCAACCAAACACTTGTAAGAGCTCATATTGAGACTTATAAAGTGGAGCTCAAGCAGCAAGATGCAGGTATCATGACACCTTGATTGCATCAGTGGAATCTCACCCAGCTGCCCTGTTTAGGGTGACTCACTCCCTCTTTAACCCAGGGGAGTTGACGAGCCCTTGTAGGATAGTGCTGAGGATTTTAATGAGTTTTTTGCAGATAAAATTGCACAGATCCAGATTGACTCGAATGGAATGCAGTATTGGCTGACAATGAGTCAGTCGAGGTGACAGAGGCATGTCTTAGTCCTGTTGTGTGAGAGGAGTTTGACCTGGTAACACCCGATGAAGTGGGACAAGGCCATGGGAACTGTGAGTTCTGCCATCTGTTTATTGGACCTGTGTCCCTCCTGGCTGGTTTTGGGGCTAGCTTTGAAGAGTGTTCGGAGACTACAAATTGTGCAAAATGCAGCTCTGTGACCTATAGTGGGGCTACTAAGATCTGCCCATATTTCAACATCACTCCATGAGCTGCACTGGCTGCCAATTGGTCTCCAGTGCAATTCAAAGTGCTGGTTATGACCTATAAAGCCCTACATGGCTTAGAACCAGACTACCTTCAGGACTGTCTTCTGCCTCATGTATCCCAGTGGCCTGTTAGGTTCCACAGAGTCGCCTTCTCCAGGTCCTGTAGGCCAGACAATGTCATCTGGTAGGACCTAGGGGAAGAGCCTTCTCTGTGACGGCCCCGGCCCTCTGGAATGAACTCCCTCCGGAGATATGTACCGCCCCCTCCCTCTCTTGATTGATTGAATTTGATGAATGTGTATGTTGCCTAAGGGGTTTTTAATACTTTTAGCAATTTGTATAATTCTTTTAAAGTAAATTAGATTTCTTTTATATATTGTTGCACTTATAATATTGTATGCCGCCCTGAGTCGCTTTGAGAAGGGCGGCATAGAAATCAAACAAACAAGCAAACAAACAAACAAACAAACAAACAAATAAATAAATAATCACCAATTCCTTCCAATTCTTTTCCATTCTATGAATAGTTAATATAAACAAGGATAATTTTTGTGCTTTGGAAATAATGTTTTGTTTTGTATGTTAACTTTCTGCCCATAGAACTTCCAGGCACAGCAATACCTGAAATACTTATGTAATGTCTGAGAGCTTATCAAATCCTACAAACACACTGTTAACTTTTAATTTTTAATTTTTACTTAACTTAGTGAGAGGTATTCTTAGACAACTTTATATAGGTGTAGAGAAGTGAAAGTCCAAAACAGTTTTCCTTATTTGTGTACATGGCATTTCACATATGTGGTGTATAGGTGTAGCCATGGCAAGTTCTCTTTCTACATCAAATGTTGCGCTGCTCACGAACTATCGAATAACCTGGCAGAGTATTTACATGGAAACTTCCCATATTTCTATAAACCTAAAGAAAATTATGATACCCCTTTTGTCAGTATTCTGTATGCTTTCTTTCAGCAATATTGATGCTTGTCATGTAAATCAGCAGATAATTTGGATCCAGTTGTTCAAATAAAGTATTGAGCCCTCATTATTGAATATGAAACTTGAAAAAAAGAAATTCTGCACATATTCTATCTTGCCATGCAAAAAGTAGTTTTTAAATTCTAACTCAATTCATGAAAAGGGCAGATGTTATTGTTTTCTGCTTTTATGGCTTATACTACCATCCTAAGCCATCATAAAATTAAAAACTTTTAAAAACTGTAAAATGTAAAATTAGGATTCTATTGTTCATGCATCCTGGAACAGAAAAGGTATCTGTCAATCTTCCAAAATTATTTTTTGGCACATAATAAGTTAATGTTAATTTAACTGAATTTCAATATAACAAAGCTATTATGGAACTTATACAAGACAATAAAATTCATTTATCAGTAGCAGAGGATAATTACATTTATTGGAATGTTTATTAGAATGCGATAGCTATTAAAATTATCTGCCCATGAGAACTGTATTTTTTCCGTAAATAAGATGCACCAGTTTATAAAGACGCACCTAAATAAAGTATTCTGAACCAAATGGTGTATTAAATAGTAATAGTAACATCTCCAGCCATGAGTGGGTGGATTTGTGGCTCCTGATGTTTTCTTTGAAAAATGTCTCCCTTCCTTCTTTCCCTCCTTCCTTCCTTCCCTCCCTCCCTCCTTCCTTCCTCTCAATTTCTCTCTTTTCCTCCCTCTCTCTGTCCCTTTTCTTTCTTTCTCTCCACTTCTCTCTCTCTCTCTTTCTCCTCTCTCTCATTGTCTCCTTCCAGGTCTCTCTCATTTCTGTGTATCTTTCCCTCTCTCCCCCTTTTCTCTCTCATTTGTTTCTCTCTCTCCCCCTTTTTGCTTTCATTTCTCTCACTTTCATTTCTGTTTTTTTCTCTTTCCTCTTCATCTCCCTTTTTCTTTCTCTCCCCTTCTCCCTCTCATTTGTTTCCCTCTTCTCCCTCTCTCATTCTCTCTATCTCTCAATCTTTCTCTCATTTCTCTCTCCCTTCTCTCTCATTTGCCTCTATTTCCTCTACCTCATTCTTTCCCTCCATCATTTTCTCATTTCTCTCTCTTTCTCCCTTTTTTCGCTCATTCCCTCCCCCTCTCACTTCCCCCTCTCTCTCTTTCCATCCCTGTCTCCTCTCCCTTTTGTGTGTGTGCATGTGTATTCACTCTTGAACCATTTTCAAAAAGAGGTGAGGGTGTTTTAAATGTAGAATAGATAAAAATTGAATTATTTAGTATTCCGTTAGAATTATGGAACTCTGGAAGTAGAAGAGGTTCAACAATGGCATTCAGGAGAATAGCTTTGTCTGCTCTTTTCCTCAGACTAGAACCTCTGCTAAGATTAATGTACAACAAGTACAGCAAAGAAAGCTTTTTTTAAAAAAAAATTCAAGTTTCCTTATTGCTGTTCCCCAAAAACATTATGGCAGGAGATCTCCAGCTGCAGTTGTACACCTATAGGCAAGCAATTTAAAGAAAAGGAAGGGTTTTTTTAAATTTTAAGACAAAGTAGGAATACTTTTTCTCCAAAGAAGAAATCTTTGGAAGTGAACATATAGATGAGGTTCAACATTTTTTAATTTATTGAAACTTTTAAAATATTTTTATCAGGTTGTAAGCCAAAGGTTTTTTAAAAATCAATTTAGTGCTAACATTAAAGCTCAGCCTAGGCCTTGAAAATTATGATGATAATTACATTTCTTTAGGCAATTGATATTCATATTTCTTGCCCAATCATAATGCCAATAGAATAACTTGATTTGGTAATGAGAAGTGTCATTTATCATTTGTAGAGATTTGATGTGAGTGAAGAAGTCCCTTTAGTTTAAGATCTGGCATTGTTCAATGCTTAGATAAGAGATTATGTGGCAACATTATTTATGCTGCTTTGAGTTTCAGGATAAAATAAGATAGGATATAAAACTATTGATTCAAAAACTAATAACATCTGAGAAGTACAGATAGTCCTTGACTTATCACCACAATTGAAACCAACATTTATACTGCTAATTGAGACATTTGTTAAGTGAATTTTGATTCATTTTACAGCCTTTCTTGACACACTTGTTAAATGAATCCCTTCAGTTGTTAAAATTAATGACACAATTGATAAGTGAATCCCCATTGACTTTGTTTATCAGATCATAAAAGGCAATCACATGACCCAGGGATACTGCAACTGTTATAAATATGAGTCAGTTGCCAATTTTAAACATGTGACCATGGAACAATGGTCAAAAGTGTGAAAAATGGCCATCTCACTTTTTTCACTACCATTGTAACTTTAAAGGTCACTAAACAAACTGTTATAAGTTGAGAACCACCTGTTTATTGTATCAGAAGAAAAGAGAGAGCTGATTGGAAGGGCTGGAGCAAGAAAGAAATGTGGTGCAAACTAGAAATTTTAAATTAAAATTTCCTTGCTAGTAGCCATATTGACTGATGCTAGTGGAAGCTAGAATCCTTCTGCCCAAGAAAACTGGATTTGGGATTTTCAAAAATGTAATCTTATTCTTCAAAAACCATAAACTAGGCTTGATACATCTTCATAATTGCACTGAATTTATATAACTTTTTTGCATTTCTGAATACAAATTCGTCCACTTATGGATCCCTTCACTTTTTCAAGTGCATTTACTACATTTGCTAATATTAATTTGATTCAGAACTGTCCTTATGCACTAATAAATAATTTATTCCCCATATACAGTGCTATATCTCTATCTTATTTTTGTTCCTGTTTCAGGAACAAAGACATCTTTTTGATAATCTTTATAAAGGGGCAGACAGCAAAACTTCATGTTGTACGCAGCAACTCTTAAATATAGACATATGCTATTTTTCTGAAAGAAAGATTATAATATTCATTTGTGTTCTAAGTGATTCTGCTTCACATATATTGAACTTCTACCTCTTGAGAATAAAAAAAAATCTACAATGTACGTAGCCATCATTTAAACAACCAAGATGAATCACTTACTGAGTTTTTTCATAACCTCATATGAGTCACCACTATTGCCATGGGAACAGCTATCTTGCATGACACAGTCTTTCTCAGAAATACAAAAATAACTGCATAGAACATATTCATTATATCCATTGCATTTTCCAGTATTCTCCCTATTTTAGAATCCAACTTCCCAGAATGAATGCATGTAAGATAATTGTATAGATTGACATAATTTACTAAGCAGTCTTTTTAATAAGTGGCATGCTTTAAACAAAGTGAAAAGGCATAGCATTGTGAGGGCTGTGCATAGCATTGTGAGGGCTGTGCAACAGGGAGATGTTTGGTAGAAACTATTTTTTAAATTTCGGCTTAGCAACTGAAATGCACACAATGTTTTTGTTTTTTTTTTAAACCTGAATGATAGGTGTAAAGAAACCAAATCAGATTGTGACTCTTTTTCATATTTTTTTAATGCAGAAAGTTAAAATGCAACCTCCAAAGTCCTTGCAGGAAAATAAGTGTAAATCAAGTCAAATAGATTTCACTACCCGCCAACTTCCTTACAGCAAAAGTAAATGTAATTTAGAATTCCAAAATAAACAATAAGAAAACAAAAAAGTTAATGTTACAATCCAGCAAGGGGTTATAGGATAGACCAGCATTCAACCAGCTGATTACAGTATATATCAATTTTTTAAAAAAAACTTTAAAAGATGCAGTTAAAATCAAGGTGTGCTTATGTCAGTACCACGTACTGTAATGGTTGGGTTTTCAATATATGAAGATAAACCAACAATGTATGTTAGGAGGAAATAGTAATATTACTTTAAGAGCTAGGCAGCAATTATGAGCTAGGCTGCAATTTGGCCATATGGAGGAGATCTGCTGCTCTCTGTTGCATTCTGTTGTGTTGAGCTTTGTTGCATTGTGTCTTTCCTGTTGCCTTATATTGTATTGTTAGTTATTGGTATATATATATATATGCTAGCTAGTATTGATGCCCTTTGCTGTGTGCTAATAAGAGAACATGTTATATAGCTGTGTGCTAAGTTTTGCTGCCTGCTATTAATATAAGAGAATAAGCTGTGTGCTAATACTAAATGGTATATGTATCTGCTGTGTGCAATATACTGTGTAGAATATACTGTATCGCTGTGTACTAAGTGTATATGTATATACTGTGTGCGAATAAGAGAATATAAGATATTGCTGTGTGCTGTTGTAAAGGTATATGCTGTGTGCAAGTAATAGAATATACTATATTGCTGTGTGCGTAATAGAATATGTACCTGCTGTGTGAGAATAAGAGACTATATTATATTGCTGTGTGCTAATTGGTCTAATGTACTTGCTGTGTGCTAAAATTATTGTTATGTGCTAAATGGTATTGCTCTCTGTGTATTATGTATTATGTATTGTATTATAGTTACTGTGTAATATTAATGATATTAATGATATTGTATATCTTGTAAATAATAACTTTATTATATGTTGATCTCTATCTCAAGTCTTCGGAGAGGGGCGGCATACAAACCTAATAAGTTGTTGTTGTTATCATCATCATCATCATCATTATTATTATTATTGCTGTTGCTGCTGTTGTTGTTGTTGTTGACTGAACAACCACCACTACCACATGTACTCTGTATCAAATACAGTATTTCTATCATTGGGTCTAGGCCCATTGTAGATTACTGACAGCTTAAAAATAACAAATAACTGAAAAGAAAAGATGAAAAATCCAGCCCTCCAATTGCTCCTATTGAGAATTGCAGTCTTCAAGATCCCTCTTCTCAGAAGTCCCAAATATATATTTTTTTATTTCAAAAGGCAACTGCCCTTTGTTTTTCCTTGAAGGCATTTCAGAAGCTTATTCAGTTCTGCCTGAATTGTGAAGGATGAAAGGATTTATATTCCTGGTAGGCACATGGTCATTAGCTCTCTTTCTGAGTGGAGGTTTAACTGTGTCCTCAGGGTCACCCAAATAGTGCAAATGGGTGTGCAAGGAATATATATTATATTAGGTTACAATTTTTCCCCTCATCCCAGCCCTCCCCCATGACCAGTTCATATTCTGCCAATGAAGATCTTTTGAGAATCACATACCAATAGTAGGAGCTATCTCCACCCACTCAGCAGCCCAAGAAGCCCAGAATGTGCGAAGATGCCTGGGATCATTGCTGCATATTCAGGGCTTCTCGAGCTGCTGAGGGGAGAAGAATGAGATAGCTCCTGCTGCCCATTCTGCCCCCCTCCCACCAGCAGCCTGAAACGTGTGAAGATTCCTGGGATCATTGCTTCATGTTTGGGGCTTCTTGGGCTGCTGCGGCACGCGGGGGGTGGGAGGGATGGAGATAGCTCCTGCCACCCATTCCCCATCCCCAGCATCCCGAGAAGCCCAGAACATGTGAAGATGCCTGGGATCATCAAATGGAGAGAAGCATTCAGGCCTGAGCCTCCTGGAAGAACCGCCCCTGCGGTCTTTCTGCTCCCACTCCAACCCCTTCCCCGCCCTTAATGGGACAGCCTGCACCTTGGTGGAGGCAGCTGAGAGGAACATTGAGAGAGAGAGAGAGAGAGAGAGAGCACTGATCTGTCTCCACCCAGGTGGGCAGCAGGTAGGACGGGGTGGAACGCAGTTACACCAGCGGAAATGAAGATGGGTGCACAGCTCCAGCTGATCGGCGGCTGTCACTTCCTGGATACTGGTCTCAGTTGGGCTCTCCTTTTTTCCCTGCAACCCAGGAAGGAGAGCGCGGGAAACGTGAAGCAAATTGTCACACACACCCCCCCCCCATCGAGTGACACTGGTAAAGTTGTAAGTCGAGAACTTAACAGCTCACTTGAACAATAATGATTGCTCAAGCCAACCACCTGATCAAATGGCCAGCAAACCATCCCGGAGATTAGAATTGCCCCCACCTTCCCTGTCTTTCGTAAACTACTCAACACTCATTTATACCGCCAGGCATGGGGGAGTTGAGATATTCCTTCCCCCTAGGCCATTACAAGTTATGCATGGTATGTCTGTGTGTATGTTTGGTTTTATAATAAGGGGTTTTAGTTGTTTTATTATAGGATTGTCACATGCTGTTTTTATCATTGTTGTTAGCCGCCCCGAGTCTACGGAGAGGGGCGGCATACAAATCCAATAAATTATTATTATTATTATTATTATTATTATTATTATTCCTACTTAGTCACATGACCAATAAGCCACACCCACAAAATAAGTCACATCCACAGTGTAGCAGGAAAATTTTTGGTGCCCATTATTGTCTCCACCTCTCAGCAGATAAGCGAGGAAATCGGTGGACCTGAGCTGTCTGAGGCATGGAATGGGAACAATGGGAGAACCGCGCTAGGACTCAAGTCAGTTCCCGAGGTGGGGGTATGACAGTGACATCACCAGTGGGCCATTGCTATCGGTGCACTGCACCGGGAGGAACCCACATAAAGCAAGTTTTTTTGTGTTTGAAGAACCACTTATCCTTCTCTAGGGCCTGTTTAAAGGCTACAGTAATGGTATTGTCCATTTTCTTTGGTATTGGAACATTTTCTTTGGGGTGTTTAGGCTTCCAGATTTTTGTGGACAGCCATACCTGGAAAGGGATTTTATTCCCTTCTAGGAAGTGCATACACACATAGTTGGAAAAAATAGTAAAGCAACACAAAAAGCTAAACCCAGAAATATTTTTGTTGGCTATTCTACCAGAAAAATATAACAAAGAGAATGCATATTTAATTTTACATATGTTAACTGCAGCTAGAAGTGTATTAGCATAACAGTGGAAAAATGAAGAGATCCCTACTAATGTAATTCATAAATAATTTCATATTTTCTAATATAAAAATATTAGAATGTCAGAAATGGATACATTAACATTCAAAATTAAGAAGAAAGAAGAAACTAAATACTTTTTAACATAGGAGGAAATAATTACTTTCCAGGACTATATGATCTTATGCCCATCCCCCACCTTTGATGGTAAGCCTGCATTCCCTCTGAGAAGAAATTGGATAGACTTAAAAATAACTTTTTTCCTCCACAGAGACTATATTTACATTAGGGACACTAGTGTGAGTGGATGGTTGTGTTGAGAAATGGATAGAGTGCTTGAATTGATGGAGTGGGAGACCTGGGGCTGGGGGTCAGTCCCCCCCAGTGAGGATTGGGATGGAGGTGGGGAGGGGCCTGACCATAACGCTTGGTCTGGTAATGTAACTGCAGTTCTGTTGGGCAGTTGGGAGACTGGTGGTGGTGGGATGGGGGACATAGGTGGGGGAGAGAGCCAGGGCATCATGGACTTGACTGAGAGGGGCACGTACAATGGGAGCGGAAGGGTAAACTGCTCATGAGGGGGGGGAGGATGATTTGGTTTGTGTGACCAAAACCTGGCTGGGACCTGAGGAAGGAAATGTGGCCAAATGGCTTTTCGGTCCTGCATCAGCCACAACACAAGGGAAGGTGTGGGGGAGGGGCAGTCATCGTCTGAAAGACTCTAAGCCCCTGCAGGGCCCCTACCCCTGAGATTGTTGGGTGTGAATCTCTTCTTTTGAGAGTGGACTTAGGGGTTCAGTTGGGCTTGTTGCTAACATACCTGCCTCCCAGCTGTGTTGCAAGAGCCCTGCCTGCACTGCTCAAGGCGATAGCTGAGCTGGCAGTGGAGTTCCCCAGGCTCATGGTCCTGGACGACTTCAATTTGCTGTTGCTGGGTGAATCATCTGATGCAGTGCAGGAGTTCATGGCTTTCATGGCAACAATTGACCTGACCCAAGTAATTCAGGGTCCAACTTATTTGGGGGGTGTCACATATTATTTCTCTCAGGGCAGTGAAGAATGATCTATGAACTATGCCATCATGTTTCAGTCCCTTCTTAGAAAACACATTCCTACTTTCATTTTTTTTTTAAAAAAAACCAAAAACGTCATTTTATCATAACTGCCCTTAACAATAGAAAATATCCAAATTTACAACTCTTTAAAAACCCAGGAAGGAAAGAGAAAAAATAAAAAGAAAGAAAGAATAAAAGAGAAAAGAAAAAAAGAAGAGCAGAAAAGAATACAAAAAGGAAAAATGCTATTCGTATCACATCTTAATCCATACATAGGAGGAAGGGTTGTTATTAGAAATTTTAAAATACATTCCCTACTCAATTCATTTATTCCACTTCTTTCATTATATCAGTATTTCTACTTTAACAAATCAAAATAAATATAAATCGTTATTGCTCCATTACATTATGCAAAAAGTATCCTCCATTAAAAAAACAAAAACAAAAAAACAAAAAAGAACCAAAGTATTAATATTCTTCCCTAATCTAGATATTTTCCACTGCCGTTCTTAGTATGACAATCTTCCCTAATCTATAAATCCTGCTGCCAATCCCAGCACAATAATCTTCCCTAATCGGTGTCACTGTCATATCAGTGCAATAATCTTCCCTATTCTAAGTATTTCCACTGCTAAATGCAATGCCATAATCTTCCCTAATCTACATATTTCCATAATCTATATATTATCCCTAATTCTAAATGTCTCCCACTATCGAACTCAGTGATAATCTTCCCTAATCTATTGATTTTCTGTCTTTCCTATATAATACCTAACATAATCAGTGCTAGTAATTATCCCATATTAATCCTACTCCTGTTATTGTAATTATCCTCCCTTTTCTTTTCCCTGTCCTCCCACTTTATTTATCATCATAAATTAAATTTAAAAAGAGAGAAAGAAAAACAAAGATTTTTTTTTAAAAGGTCATCCAAAGATAATCATAATCGTAATCATTATCAAATATCTCATCTATGTTATGCGCAGTAATCCAAGCTATTTTCAATTTTTTCATTTATAAGCCTTATATAATTATAATTGTCCTAAAAATGTGAGTTCCAGGTGTAGTTATAAATAAAGGGGCAGTAGCCATCACAATCTCCGGAACGTTTAAAATTTATTTTAAATCTACTAAAAAGTCCCTATTGACTTGGTCAAGGTGTAAAATCTCCATTGGAGAGATGCTTGCTTTTATATGATGCTGTTCAATTTAGTCAATGTGTGCATAATAGGGCCACACCCTTTCTTCCCTCCTGTAATTAACTTTGTTGTTTCTGCTTTAGTCACGCTGACAGATGACAAAGGGATTTCTATAGTCTCTCTTTCTCTCCCTGGGTGGTGGTGGTGCTAAAGCAGAGCTCTCAGGAATTACTTTGAAGGTACTTCTATCCTCTCACCTTTAGGCACACACATATATTAATTGCCTCCTCTAATATCTGTTTTGACAATAACCTTGTGATTGGCCTGGACCTTGACTCCAATTGGAATGCAGTATCAGCTGACAATGAGTCAGTTGAGGTGACAGGGGCCTGTCCTAGTCCATCTGTTTTGATCTGGTAACACCTGATGAAGTGGACAAGGCCATTGGAGCTGTGAGTTCTGCCACCTCTTTGTTGGACCCATTTCCCTACTGACTGGCCTCAGCCATCAGGGAGGTGACATGGAGCTCAGTCCAGAAGATTGTCAATGCTTCTCTGAGGGAGGGGTCCTTCAATTTTTATATTGGGGGTTTAAAATATTGCTTTTAGCTATATCATTAATGTTATTTTATTGTAGGGGTGTGACTGATCGTGTGCATGTATTATGACAGTGAGTACGATTATGATGGGATACTATATACTGGTTAATATAATACTTGTTTTTAACTACATTAAAGGGGATCAATTTCAAGATGAATGTGTGAATATGATTGGATGGAGAGGATGTCTGGGATGTATGAGATAAATGGAAGGGACAGCTGGCCTAGTTGCTTGGAAGTAGGAGCAGTGGGGGAGCCCATCTCTGGGGTGACAGAGGGCCAGAATGTTCTGATCTTGCTGGGGAGAGGTAGATATGGTGGGAGGCATGGGGTAGGCCATTCCCAGGGAACAAGAGCTCGCTGCTTAAAAGCGATCCCCTGTTCCGGCCCTATGAACTCAGGGTGCTGGTGCACTCCACAGACTGCACTGGCTGTTGATTAGTTCCCAGACACAATTCAAAATGTTGGTTATGACCTACAAAGCCCTGCATGGCATCGGGTCAGATTACCCCTGAGACCGCCTTCTTCTGCATCAATCCCAGTGCCCAATCAGATCCCACAGAGTCAGCCTCCTCAGGATCCCATCAATCAGACAATGTCGTTTGGCGAGTCGTAGGAGAATCCACTCCCCCCAGAGATTCACACTGCCCCCCACCCTCCTTGCCTGCCGAAAAAGTTTAAAGACCTATTTATGCTGCCAGGCCTGGGGCCATTAGATCCTAGCCCCCTGACCAATGAGTGTTTTAGTGTATTTATGGAGTGAATGGTGATGAATGTTTTTTTTTAATAATGTTGGAGTTTTTAAGTTCTTTTAGTCATATTAATTCAATTTTTGAGATGTATGCTGTTTTGTACCTTTGATATGTTGTGAGCCGCCCCAGGTCCTTGGAGAGGGGTGGCATACAAATACAATAAACAAACAAACAAACAAACAAACAAACAAATAAATAAATACCATATTTTTCAGTATATAAGACACAGCTTTTTACCTTTAAAAAGTGCACCAAAAACTGGGTGCGTCTTATACATTAAATGTGGCTTGGGGGGAGTTGGGTGGTGGTCAGCAGCAGTGGCAGAAACTTTTCCATAGTCCTGCAGCAGCAGCTTTTCATACAGTATGTCGGCTGGCACCAGCCACGGCTGCTAAACTGCAAAAACTGCCACCCCCTGACTACGGGAAGGCTGTCACTGCTTTGGGTTCTCCCGTTTGCAGCCTCCTCTTCTCAGGGATAAAAAGAAAGAAAGACCCACGGTTCCTGAATGAGAAAGCGCGGAGCAGAGGCTCAGACAGTTTATTATATGGGAACTTTTTATGTCTGAGATAAAGTGATAATTGAGAAAGAGGAAGTCTCAAAAGGTGTCAAGGGAGGCAGGCTGTGGAGAGCATTGGATACTATCAATAATAGCCTGAAGCCGAGCGAGCTTTCGGGGGATGGCTGTTTAGGTGGTCCTTAAAGCAATGGAAGTTTTTACACTTCGGTTTTATTTTTGGCACCTCACAACTGACCTTTGAGAGAGAAACAAAGGAAGAGGGGCAAAATGGAATAAAAAGTCTTGAAAACGAGGTTTAGTTTTTACACTTCAAGCCTGCACAATAGCGCGGGGGGACAAACACTCACACACACAGACAGAGGGAGAAAGAGTTGGAAGTGACTCTGTACTGTAGGTCATCTGGTCTAGGGGTCTCCAATGTTGGCCACTTTATGACTTGTGGACTTTAACTCCCAGAGTTCCTCAGCCAGCAAAGGGAGTTGTAGTTCACAAGTCTTAAAAGTGGCCAAGGTTGGAGATCCCTGCTCTAGAAATACTCCTTTTAAGGAATATTTCAGGTTTATCATCATATATTTCCATGCACTTCAATTGTGAAAATTGGAGTAGTCAAGAGAGGGGTCTTTGAAAACCTCATGGTATAGTAGTAATATTAAGGCAACCTCAGCAGGGAACTGTAATTGTAAATGATTCTATCACTAGCTATTTCTGTGACTAAAGGAACAACTAACAAAATGAATTGTCCTCATTTGTTTGTTTGTTTGAGTTGGGGTTAGGAGGGCAAAGGTCTTCAAACCTGGCAAGTTTAAGGCTTGAGGACTTCAATTTCCATTTCTGAGCTAGCATGACTGGTGGAGGAATTCTGGGAGTTGAAGTCCACAAGTCTTGAAGCTGTCAAGGTTGAAGTTTGTAAAAAGTGTACATGGTTGTAAAAAGTATTCTGCTACACTGGTATTTTATTAAACAATATAATACTACACCATTTGGTTCACAATACTTTTTTCCTTGTTTTCCTCCTTTAAAATCTAGGTGCGTCTAATACCTCGGTGTGTCTTATACACCAAAATACAGTAAATAAAGTGTTAGTTATTACCTATAAAGCCCTACATGGCATTGGACCAGATTATGTCCAGGACCGCATTCTGCCGCATGAGCCCCAATGACCAGTTAGATCCCACAGAGTTGGCCTTCTCCAAGTCCTGTCAACTAGACAATGTCGTTTGGCGGAACCTAGGGGAAGAACCTTCTCTGTGGGAGGCCTGGCCCTCTGGAATCAGCTCCCCCCAGAGATTCACACTGCCCCCACCCTCCTCGGCTTCCATAAAAGCTTAAAGACCTATTTATGCCACCAGTATTGGGGCCATTAGACCCTAGCCCCCTGACCTACGAGTGTAGTATGTTTGCTGTGTGAATGGTAATGAATTATTTTAAATCTTATTAGAGTTTTAAAATGTTTTTTTAGTATATTAATTGAATTTTTAGATTTGTATATTGTATATTGTTTTAAACATGTTGTGAGCCGCCCTGAGTCCTTGGAGAAGGGCGGCATACAAATCCAATAAATAAATAAATAAACTGCCCCCCCCCCCCAATGTCCATACAGCTCCCACTCTACTGGACTTCTGAAAGGCTGTGAAGACCTGGCTTTGCCGGCAGGCCTGGGGGCGATGAGTGATACATCTTGTCACAGCTGAACTGAGTGATTGATATCTATGTGTGTCTAATTCAATTGCTTGTTAGGGTTTATTAATTGTTTATTATCTATTAGTATAATGGTTTTTAAAATTATTTTTACTATTTATTATTTGACTTTTCACATTGTATTTCATTATTGTTGTTGTAAGCCACCCTGAGTCCCAGTGGGATTGGGCAGCATAGAAGTCTAAATAAAGAAAGAAATAAACAATCAAACAAACTTAATGCAGGGAGGTTTGTAAATCATCATGACTGTTATTCCTGATATTTCAATAATGATGTCTAATTGCTGCCTCTGTCATTTTTGAATGTGAAGGATGCAATATCCAGTTTTGTCACTGTGTGTATAGATTTTTAGCCACTCTGTTAAAACAGAACGTTGCCTGGGATATACTGTCATGGACGTAATCTATATTTCATTCCTAAGACTGTCAATGTAAAAGTCTAATGAGGTGTCTCCCAGGGGCCACTGCCAGCAAGGACAGGAGGCGGATTACAAACATTGTCAAGGCTGTGAGTAAAGGTAATAATGTTGATGTGGTGGTGCATTTTGGCACAAATGATTTGTTCCAGAGAAATGTTAATGTAGTAAAAAGAGATTTTCAACGTCTAAGTGTGGAGCTGGGTAAAATAACTGATTCAGTGACTTTCTCAGAGGTGTTAACGGTTTGTGGCCAGGAGGATAAAACAACTTGTATCAGAGAGTTTAATGTGTAGTTAAGGCAGTGGTGTAAAGCTGAAGGTTTTGGCTATGTAAGTCATGATGTCAGTAGGTGGTCTAATAGGGAGTTGTTTAAGAGGGATGGTTTGCATCCATCATACAGAGTTACCCAGGTGCTTGGATGATGAATTCAGAACTTTTTTGGACAGGCATTTAAACTAGGTAAAGGGGACAGAGATGTAACTGATGTGGATGATTTCTGTCCCCGAGCAATGAGGATAAAGCAGATTTTGGAAGCTTATGAAAAGGGAGCTGCAAATGAAATAGATGTAGTTGTTGATGATAAGGGGCAAACTAATAATGAAAATAATGTTCTTTGGGTAATGTGCACGAATGCTCGAAGCTTGAGCAACAAGCTCTGTGAGTTAATGGCCATAATATCTAGAGATAATTTGGATCTGGTTGTCATAACTGAGACATGGTTTAAGGATTCTAATGAATGGGAAATATCCATACCAGGATATACACTGTATAGGAAGGATAGAATAGAGAGAAGGGGAGGTGGAGTAGCCATTTATGTTAAAGAAAGTCTAAAAACAACACTAATTCAAAATACGTGTAAAGATCTGGAGACTCTCTGGATTTGCATGCAAAATAAAGATGGTTCTGTCATTAGAACTGGGGTAATCTATAGGCCTCCAGGGCAATCTGAGGAATATGACAACAAGATGGTGGGTGAAATTACCCAAATGACAGTAAAGGGAGATATTGTGGTTATGGGTGATTTCAACATACCTGATGTTGACTGGAATATCCCCAGTGCCCTTACATGCAAAAGTAAAAATATAGTAGAGGCCTTTACAGGAGCAGCTCTGGCACAGCTGGTTAAGACACCAACTAGAGTGGAGAATATTTTAGATTTAGTTTTTACGAATGGGAATTGGGTTTCAGAGGTCAAGGTGGGAGAAAATTTAGGTTGCAGTGACCATCTATGTTTGTGATTTGATAAAACCTTCTTCAGATATATTAGTGACAGGAAGAAGAAAAACTGCAGCATCACGAAGCTTAGTACCGGGAATAATACATGCATTGATGGGAATAAGGAGATCGCTGACCATTTCAATAGCTACTTCTGTTCAGTTTTCTCAAAAGACACCTTACAAAATAATACTATAGCATTGCTTCCAGCTGTACGGATTCAGCTCCAGTGATAGAAGCCGATGTCTTAGAAGAACTTGAACGATTAAAGATAAATAAGGCAATGGGTCAAGATGGCATCCACCCCAGAGTTCTTAAAGAACTCAGATCTATCATTGCTACCCCCCTGACTAATTTGTTTAACCAATCCCTGTTAACAGGAGATGTTCCTGAGGATTGGAGAATGGCCAGTGTTGTGCCTATCCACAAGAAGGGCAGTAGAGAAGAAGCTGGTAACTACAGGCCAGTTAGCTTGACATCAGTTATAGTTAAAATGATGGAGACTCAAAAAGAGGATAAATCAGCACCTAAAAAACAATAACTTATTGGACCAAATCAGCATGGCTTTACTGAAGGCAAATCATGTCAGACTAATCTCATTGATTTCTTTGACTTTGTCACAAAGGTGTTGGATCAAGGTGGTGCCGTGGATATTGCCTATCTGGACTTCAGCAAAGCCTTTGATACGGTTCCACATAAAGAGCTGATAGATAAATTAGTGAAGATTGCACTTAATCCCTGGATAGTTCAGTGGATTTCAAGCTGGCTGAAGCGTAGACATCAGAGAGTTATTGTTAATGGCGAGTATTCTGAGCAGGGACAGGTTACAAGCGGTGTGCCACAAGGGTCTGTTCTGAGTCCTATTCTTTTTAATATGTTTGTGAGTGACATCGGGGAAGGTTTGGTAGGGAAGGTTTGCCTATTTGCCGATGACTCTAAAGTGTGCAATAGGGTTGATATTCCTGGAGGGGTCTGTAATATGGTAAATGATTTAGCTTTACTAGATAAATGGTCAAAGCAATGGGAACTGCAGTTTAATGTTTCCAAATGTAAAATAATGCACTTGGGGAAAAGGAATCTTCAATCTGAGTATTGCATTGGCAGTTCTGTGTTAGCAAAAACTTCAGAAGAGAAGGATTTAGGGGTAGTGATTTCTGACAGTCTCAAAATGGGTGAGCAGTGTGGTCGGGCGGTAGGAAAAGCAAGTAGGATGCTTGGCTGCATAGCTAGAGGTATAACAAGCAGGAAGAGGGAGATTGTGATCCCCTTATATAGAGCGCTAGTGAGACCACATTTGGAATACTGTGTTCAGTTCTGGAGACCTCACCTACAAAACGATATTGACAAAATTGAACGGGTCCAAAGACGGGCTACAAGAATGGTGGAAAGTCTTAAGCATAAAACGTATCAGGAAAGACTTAATGAACTCAATCTGTATAGTCTGGAAGACAGAAGGAAAAGGGGGAACATGATCGAAACATTTAAATATGTTAAAGGGTTAAATAATGTTCAGTAGGGAAGTGTTTTTAATAGGAAAGTGAACACAAGAACAAGGGGACACAATCTGAAGTTAGTTGGGGGAAAGATCAAAAGCAACGTGAGAAAATATTATTTCACTGAAAGACTGGTAGATCCTTGGAACAAACTTCCAGCAGACGTGGTTGGTAAATCCACAGTAACTGAATTTAAACATGCCTGGGATAAACATATATCCATTGTAAGATAAAATACAGGAAATAGTGTAAGGGCAGACTAGATGGACCATGAGGTCTTTTTCTGCCGTCAGTCTTCTATGTTTCTATGTTTCTATGTTTAGAATATATCCCTTTAGTCATTATAGTCTTAATAGATACAGGTGTACTCACTTGGAGACAAAAGAACAGTTAATTTAAAAGCAAAAGGAAAAGTCTCTATTATTTTTCATAATAAAGTGGGTAAAAATATGCAAGGAAAAATGAACAGGACCAATTTTGTATCATATACATATTTTCTAACTAATAAATCAGACAGCTCTAAACTAGATTCTTGCTAGCTTTTTCCAGCCTTGTTCTTATAGATCAGTGCTTTTCAAATAGTGGGCTGGGCCCCCCTGGGGGATGTGGAGTGATGTTAGGGAGGGCACATGACCCCTGGAATGTGCTTTTTTTGCAATAGAAAATAAGGGTTTTTTGCACCAAACAATAGCACACATTGTAGAGTAGGAGGTATGATGTGCATATGAAAAATCCTTAAGAAAGAGGAGGCCTCAGTCTCCCAAATTGGAAACTATATTATCATGCCACGGCTCTGACATGGATAAAAGAATGGCTGACATTAGAAAATCAAAGATTGCTCAACCTAGAAGGTCACGACTTGATGGTCGGTTGGCACGCATTTGTATGGTATGATAAATTAAAAACCCACTCATATTTTAAAAATAATGTTATTAGAAAAGCATTGATAGAAGTGTGGAATGAAATAAAGAAAAATCACTTTTTAGTAATGCCAGAATGGGTTTCACCCTTTGAAGCCATTGTACACCCGAATCTTAAAGGAAAAGGTAAGATATGGAAATATAGTGATTTGTTAGATAATCAATTAAAATTAAGAACAAAACAAGAGTTATACGAGTTACGTATAGATTTAGATTGGTGGCATTATATGCAGATTAGTTCTAGATATCAAATAGATGTAAAGACTTATATTTTTAAGAAAGAAAACAATGTATTGAGTAAATTATTATTTCAAAATCAAACAAAGACAATTGGAAATGTTTATAAATATTTATTAAACCATAGAACGATAGGTTGGATATTGAAAGATAATATGATCAGTTGGTGCAAAAATTTTGGTAAAGAGATTAATTTAGAAACTTGGGAAAAGATATGGACGTATAATTGGAAAATAACAAAATCAATTTCTTTTAAAGAAAATCAAATTAAGATGTTTTATAGATGGCACCTTCCACCACATAGAATTTCTAAAATGTTTCCATCTGTATCGCCTATTTGTTGGAAATGCAAAAAAGAAGTTGGTACATATTACCACACATGGTGGACCTGTTCTGAGACAAAAATATTTTGGAATAAAGTAGAGAATTGGATAAATGAAATAACTAAGGAGAAGATTAAAAAATCTCCTGAATTTTTCCTATTGGGTATTTCAAATATAAAGTATAAAAAAGAAATTTACTATTTAATAATACATATATTGGCGGCGGCACGAATAGTATTTGCACAGAAATGGAAAGAAAAGACGATACCGAAATATATGGAGGTATTCAAAAAAACTATAGAATATGCAGAATTAGACATGATGACTAAACGTTTGAATAACCAAACCGAAACAGAATTCTACAAAATATGGGATAAAGTATATGATTGGTGGAATGGTAAAAATAGAATTAAAAATTAAATATGCAAGAATAAATGATTATTTGAAAAATTATAAGATAGAATTAAATAGTTTATATGATAACTAATTTAGAAGTGTTTATTTTATTCTCTTTTCGTATTACTAATAATCTGTTTATTGCTCTCTATATATATACAAGTGTATTACTTTATATATATACACATATATATATACATATATATATATATACATATATATATACACATATATATACACATATAGATAGAATTGTCGGCTATCAATAAAATTAACTGCCTTGGAAATGGCCCTGGGTTGGGCCGAGAGGCAAAAAAGGAGCTGTGATGTTCCTTCAATATACCAGGGTGATTCGACACAAAAATGTAACCCTTCCCTGGTACAGAGCTGAAGGGATTGGATACTGTAGCCTAGAGGATAATTCTCTGCCTTACAAGGCAAAGGTTGCAGGTTCAAGTCCCAGTGGGTATGGCTAGCTGATGAGGCCAAAATAAGGCCGAAATAGATCTATCCTAGTCTCCCTTAATTTTCAAATTCAGCTTAAACATGTGACACATATAGATAGAATTGTCGGCTATCAATAAAATTAACTGCCTTGGAAATGGCCCTGGGTTGGGCCGAGAGGCAAAAAAGGAGCTGTGATGTTCCTTCAATATACCAGGGTGATTCGACACAAAAATGTAACCCTTCCCTGGTACAGAGCTGAAGGGATTGGATACTGTAGCCTAGAGGATAATTCTCTGCCTTACAAGGCAAAGGTTGCAGGTTCAAGTCCCAGTGGGTATGGCTAGCTGATGAGGCCAAAATAAGGCCGAAATAGATCTATCCTAGTCTCCCTTAATTTTCAAATTCAGCTTAAACATGTGACACATATAGATAGAATTGTCGGCTATCAATAAAATTAACTGCCTTGGAAATGGCCCTGGGTTGGGCCGAGAGGCAAAAAAGGAGCTGTGATGTTCCTTCAATATACCAGGGTGATTCGACACAAAAATGTAACCCTTCCCTGGTACAGAGCTGAAGGGATTGGATACTGTAGCCTAGAGGATAATTCTCTGCCTTACAAGGCAAAGGTTGCAGGTTCAAGTCCCAGTGGGTATGGCTAGCTGATGAGGCCAAAATAAGGCCGAAATAGATCTATCCTAGTCTCCCTTAATTTTCAAATTCAGCTTAAACATGTGACACACACACACACACACACACATATATATATATATATATATATATATATATATAAAGAAATTTAATCAATAATCTTAATCTTAAAAACATAGAATCAAATTTAATGATAATGCAATTTGCAAGTGTGGCATTTCTGCTTAGATCTGGTAACAGTTAGAGGTTTTTTTATATTCTGTATTAGTTAGACTTCTACGATAAGCGGAGCAATGGTAGCTCCTTAAATGTTTAATGTTGTATGTCTTTGTCTGTCTTTTTTGAAAATAATAAAAAATATTTTTTTAAAAAAATCCTTAAGAGACACTGTAGAAAAATATTTAACAGGGATGAAAAGAAAGGAGGAGAGAGACAGAGATAATGAGACAAACGTTAAAAGGAGAAAATATGATAAAGCTTATGTAGTGCTTGGCTTCACTGTGACTACGGTGGCAGACAAGAAAAGACTATTTTTTTCATTGTTTCCTTGCTCCAAATGTTTCTTTCCAGCCTTAGCCAGGTTCTATTAATGTTCCCAAGCTCTTTCATTGTTACTCTCTTCGAAGAATGTTTTCCAAGAATGTTTGCCAAACCCTCTTTGCAGGTTTTTGTCCCCATTGGTCTAACTTGCTCCAAATGTTTCTTTCCAGCACTAACCAGGTGCTAATGATGTTCCCAGCTTTTATCCGCTTGCAAGCTCTTTCATTGTTACTCTCTGTGAGGAATGTTTTCCAAACCCTGTCTTTGTAGGGGGTTTTTTTCATTGCTTTATTTGCTCCGAATGTTTCTTGCCAGCCCTAACCAGGTGCTAACAATGTTCCCAGCTCTTACCAGCTTGCAAGCTCTTTTATTGTTACTCTCTGCAAAGAAAAATGTTTTCCAAACCCTAAGTCTTTGCAGGTTTTTTTCCATTGCTCTATTGCTCCGATTGTTTCTTTCCAGGTGCTAATGATGTTCCCTGCTCTTACTGGCTTCTGAGCTCTTTCATTGTTACTCTCTCTGAATAAGGTTTTTTTAAAACCCTAACCAGGGGATAAAATAATTTGCTGAAGCTGACCAGACTAAGGACGCTAGCCAGATGAATATCTGGTAAGCAGATTCTTTCCCCTATTTTCCTCCCCAAAAACTAAGGTGTGTCTTATACTCCGGTGCATCTTATACTCTGAAAAATATGGTATTTTAAGTACTGGAAGAAAATCAGGATAAAAAGCCTGATGTTATATAACTATTATAAAATTTATTTAGGAAATTTGTTTGCCACCCATCTTGTATCTAACAACCCTGGGTAGCTTAGAGCATAAAAACATTGAAGCATTAAAAATAATATTAGAAACAACAATCTTAGAATGCAGTGGATAAAATCTAACAGAAAGAAAAAAGAATACATTAAATGTTGGGTTTCCCCATGCCCACACATTTTGTGGGTCTCTCCCAGTACAAACCATGTGATTTAGTGATTTTGAATATGAAAGGAGGAATACAGACATTTTGGTGGACAATAGTGAGCGGAACAGTGCCAAATGTGGGGAAGGAACAATAATATTAATAATAGCTACCGTATAATAATAATTGCTTTTTTTTTTCTTTTTTCCCAGGATTATACACTAACTATGTATTTCCAGCAATCCTGGAGAGATAAAAGATTATCCTACTCTGGCATACCTTTGAATCTAACTTTAGATAACAGAGTGGCTGATTATCTCTGGGTTCCAGATACATACTTCCTGAATGACAAGAAATCCTTTGTTCATGGAGTTACTGTGAAAAATCGGATGATTCGGCTACATCCAGATGGAACTGTTCTTTATGGTTTGAGGTATGTTACATTTCATTGTATTTTGAAACTGCTTTTGGAATTGATTATTTTGTATAAGGTTTGGCATGCAGCATGAATTTTCAGACACACGCACACACACACACACAACCCTACCTATTTTCTTACAACCTGTTCAAGATTTTACCCAGACTTGCTATTTTGCTTTTTACAGGTGGTCGTCAACTTACAACTAAAATTGGGACCAGAGTTTGTGTGATGAAGCATTAAGCAAGTCATTCCATGACCAAACCACTGTTCCTTCTAGGGTACACGGTCGCACAGCCGTGCACCCAGCAACAATCTGCCACGCATCGTTTTCGAACACTGTGCAGGAGCCAGGAGCCATTTCTCGACAGCTGCTCTCTTTCCTTGGCGAAGGAAGAGGCTCAGGGAGCCCCTCCCTCCATTCCCATGGTCTCCTGGCTGGCAGGAAGCCAAGACAGACAGAGGGAAATAGACTCTGCTGTAGGGAGGGATGAGGAAGACAGGGAGGAAGGCAGGCAGGCAGGCACAGGGTTGCGGGGACCTGCCGGTCACCCGATTCCAGCCCAGAGCTGCGTCCAGCAGGATTTGAGAGAGGGAGGAAGGTCAACAGCTTTTCCCGACCACCTTTAAGGGTGGGGAAAATCTCCAAGCATATTTTTTGCTAATTTTTTTTTTTGCTAATGGTGTCCCTCAATGGTGTCCCTCTTTACCAATGTTAAAATCTGGACACTTTATACTAAGAGGTCCATCTCATGTTGTAATTTGTTACAACCTCTCTTGTCTTTTGCATCATTGTATGGGATATTGATCTGAAATGTTATCTGTGATGTTTGCAGCTTTCCAACCCTGTTTTCACCTGCAATTCTTACAAGTTATTTTGACTTTCCTTCCTCGTTTTTAAACAAAGTAGTGGTTAAGGTCCAGATATAGAAACCAAGACCTGCACCTTAATCAATTTTGAGTTCTACTCCCATTTTAGACTTGAAAAAAGGCTGAGTGACCAGTTACTCTCTCCCAACCCAAACCACTTCTTAGATTATGGTATTGGGGAAACTAAGAGGAGGAAGCAATATTATTATTATTATTATTATTATTATTATTATTATTATTATTATTATTATTATGTGGTTGGCTGTGGCCCACCTCCTGCCCCAGGGAATGGGGAGGTGGATGAAGGGGAAAATTCAACATGTCACAAGCCTGTGTTATTGCCGACAGAATCAGTTCAGAGTTTAGTTTCTTCGGACAAAGAAGAAGGTGGGAGTGACTCAGCAGAGGAGGGCTTGGCACACAGCCCAGGCAGTCACTCTCCCTTATCTTCCGTTGATTCAGATGATGACATTTTGGACCCATGCAAGCGCAGAATTATGCGTAGAAGAGACCAAATAAGAACATATTACAGGAAATAAGGGAGGCAGCATGTGGGTTTGGCCGTTGTGGAAGAATATCTGATCGGAGTTTGTCAGGAATCTTGTGTTGCTGGACTTTGTTGCTTTTTCACGCCTTTTAAACCAAAGCAGAGCAACGTGTGTGTGTGTGTGTCACTTCGTTGGAAGAAGAAGGGGTGTGAAGTTTTCACAGCTGCTAGCTAAGTACTTAATGACTGCTTAAGGAAATTGTAGAGACTACCCGGTTGTTTTGGGAAGAGTGCTCTTTGCAATACAAAAAGAGTGCCTTGTTTATTTTGAATATTGTGATAAAGAACATTGTTTTGAATTTTCAAACGTTTGTGTGTCTGAAATTTGTACCCTTGAATTTTCGGGAGGCTCCTATCAGAGAGCCCGGCAGAACATATTATTATTATTATTATTATTATTATTATTATTATTATTATTATTATTATTATTAAATTTGTAGGCCACCCCTCTCTGTAGACTCGGGGCGGCTCACAGCAATAGTAGAAAACAATATACAGTACAATACAAATCTAATATTTAAAACTAAAAACCCATAATTTAAAAAACATGCACACAACATACCATACATAAACAATATAGGCCTGAGGAAACTATCTCAGTACCCCCATACCTGATGGCAGAGGTGGGTTTTAAAAAGTTTGCGAAAGGCAAAGAGGGTGGGGGCAATCTTAATCTCCGGGGAAAGCTGGTTCCAGAGGGTCGGGCTGCCACAGAGAAGGCTTTTCCCCTGGGTCCTGCCAGACGATATTGTTTAGTCGATGGGACCTGGAGAAGGCCAACTCTGTGGGACCTAACTGGTCGCTGGGATTTGTGCGGCAGAAGGCGGTCCCAGAGATATTCTGGTCCGATGCCATGAAGGGCTTTATAGGTCATAACCAACACTTTGAATTGTGACTGGAAACTGATCGGCAATCAATGCAGACTGTGGAGTGTTGGTGAAATATGGTCATACCTAGGGAAGCCATTATTGCTTTTGCAGCTGCATTCTGCACAATCTGAAGTTTTCGAACACTCTTCAAATGTAGCCCCATATAGAGAGCATTACACTAATCGAACCTCGAGATGATGAGGGCATGAGTGACTGTGAGCAGTGACTCCCAGTCCAGATAGGGCTGCAACTGGTGCACCAGGCGAACCTGGGCAAACGCCCCGCTCGCACAGCTGAAAGATGGTTCTCTAATGTAAGCTGTGGATTGAGGAGGATGCCCAAGTTGCGGACCCTCTCTGAGGGAGTCAGTAATTCCCCCCCAGAGTGATGGATGGACAGATGGAATTATCCTTGGGAGGCAAAACAAACAGCCACTCCATCTTCTCAGGGTTGATTTTGAGTCTGTTGACACCCATCCACACCCTAACAACCTCCAGGCACCAGCACATCACTTCCACTGCTTCATTGACTGGACATGGGGTGGAGATGTACAATGGGGTATCATCCGCATACTGATGATATCTCACCCATGCCCCTGGATGATCTCGCCCAGAGGTTTCATGTAGATATTAAATAGCAGGGGGGAGAGGACCGACCCCTGAGGCACCCCACAAGGGAGAAGCCTGGAGGTCAACCTCTGTCTCCCACTAACACCGACTACGACCGACCAGAGAGGTAGTAGGAGAACCACTAAAGAACAGTGTCTCCCACTCCCAACCCCTCCAGCTGGTGCAGAAGGATACCATGGTCGATGGTATCGAAAGCCGCTGAGAGGTCAAGAAGTACCAGGACAGAGGATAAACCCCTGTCCCGGGCCCGCCAGACATCATCCATCAACGGAACCAAAGCAGTTTCCATGCTGTAGCCAGGCCTGAATCCTGACTGTTGAGGACCTAGATAATCAGCTTCTTCCAAGGACCTTTGGAGCTGGAGCGCCACCACCTTCTCAACAACCTTCCCCATAAAGGGAAGGTTAGAGACTGGACAATAGTTGTTGAGAATGGCTGGGTCCAGGGAAGGCTTCTTGAGAAGGGGGCGCACAAGTGCCTCCTTGTAGAGATCCAGAAAGGACCCCCTTCCCAAAGAAGCATTGACAATCTTCTGGACCCAGCTCCATGTCACCTCCCTGCTGGCCGAAACCAGCCAAGAGGGACATGGATCCAGTAAACAGGAGGTGGAACTCACAGCTCCAATGGCCTTGTCCACTTCATCAGGTGTCACCAGATCAAACTCTTCCCAGACAGATGGACAAGTATGGGCCCCAGTCACCTTGACTGACTCGTTGTCAGTCGACTCTGTTATCCAATCAGAGTTGAGGTCTGCCCGGATCTGTGTTAAAATCCTCGGCACTGCTCTGCAAGGGCTCCCCAAACTCCACCCTGGTTAAGAAGCGACCAGGCGAGATTCCGCTGATGCAATCAAGGCGGCATGATACGCGCATCTTGCCGTCTTGAGCACCACTTTGTAAGTCTTAATATGAGCTCTTACAAGTGTTCAATCGGATTCAGATTTACTCTTCCTCCATCGCTTCTCTAGATGTCTCTTCTGGCGTTTCAACTCCCGGAGCTCCTCGTTGAACCATGGAGCTCTACGGGGTCTAGTGCCATGGAGAGGTCACAATGGCACAATCCGGTCAAGAACCTCCACTGCAGCCTTGTTCCAGGCCTCAGCAAGAGACTCTGCTGAACTGTGGACGAGTGTATCTGGAATAACCCCAAGCGCCCTCTGAAAGCCCTCTGGGTCCCTCAGGCGTCTGGGGCGGAACCACCTAGTCGGTTCTGCCTCCCTGCGGGGAAGGATTGGAGCCAGGAAGTCAAGTTGCAATAGAAAATGGTCTGACCATGATAAAGGCAACGCTTCTTCTTCTTTTTAAATATTTTTATTAATTGTCATAAAGAACAGACACACATTTAACATATACAGCGGCTACAATTGCCCCACTCATTGTAGAAGTATTTCTAATACAGAAAAGGAATACGCTAAAATTTGCAAAATCAATACAATAGTTAGAATGAAAAGAATTTTTTTTTGTTTTTATATAATTCAACCATCAATAATAATTATTATAGAAGGATAAGCAGTTTTTATACATTTTACTTTGTTTTCAAATCATTTAGTGTTTTTTATTATTTAGCCATAGATAAATCTTTTCCCAGATATTATAAAAGTAAGATTCTTCTTGATTATTTAACTGCCTTGTCATCATATCCATTTCAGCACATTCTATAATTTTCCTTATTACGTCATCCTCCGTGGGGATGTCTTCTCCTTTCCAGTTTTGTGCATATATTATCCTAGCCGCTGTCAAGATGTGGGTTATTAAGTAAAAAAATGTCTTTTTTGTATTTTTGGTTTGTTATACCTAATTTAAAAAATTCTGGAGTTTTCTTTAACTCCTGTAGGGTAAATTCTTTTATCCACTTTTCTATTTTATTCTAATATGATTTAGCTTTATGGCAAGTCCACCACTGGTGATAATAGGAACCTATTTCTCGTTTACATTTCCAACAGTTTGGGGACATATTAGGGAACATCTTGGCAATTCTATTGGGTGGTAAGTGCCACCTATAAAACATCTTGATCTGATTTTCTTTTAGTGAAACTGATTTAGTTATTTTCCAGTTATATGTCCAAACTTTTCCCCAGGTTTCTAAGTCAATTTCTCTTCCTACATTTTTACTCCAACTTATCATGTTATCTTTCAAAGTCTGGTCTATATTTTTATATCCTATCATGCATTTATATGCTTTCCCTATTAGTTTTCTCTGATTTGCAATTAACAAATTACCCAAATAATTTTTACTCTTCCTAAATGTATATATTTTAGTATCTCTTTGATATGTAGACTATATCTGTACATATTGCCACCAGCCAATTGTTATTCCCTCTTCTTGTAATTTTTGTCTTGATTTTAATTCCATTTGTTCATCTATTAATTCTTTGTATTTTGGTATCTTCCCTTCTTGAATTGGGTTAGGGTGGCAAATTGCTTCTATTGGAGAGATCCAATCTGGAATAGTTAAGAAGTGATAGTTAAGATCATAACTCTCCAAGTTTAATATTCTTCTATTTTCTAAAGTTATCCAATCTTTAATCCAGGATAGTGCTGTAGCCTGATAATATAACTTCCAATTAGGTAATGCAAAACCTCCTCTTTCTTTTATATCTTCTAATGCACTTAATTTTATTCTTGCCTTTTTCCCTTGCCATAAAAATTTCCTAACTATCTTTGTTAGCTCTTTAAAAAACTTCCCTCCTGGGTTTATGGGTATCACCTGGAATAAAAACAATACCTTAGGTAATATGTTCATCTTAATTGTTGAGATTCTCCCTATCAAGGATAATTGTAAATTGTTCCATATTTCTAAATCTTTTTTTATTTCGCCAATAAGTTTCATATGGTTGTCATTTTTTAAAGAGATAGTTTTAGCTGTGATCCAAATTCCCAAATACTTCACTTTCTTGACTATTTTCATATCCGTAAAATTGTCTGTAATTCAATCATAGTGAATGGGCTATTTAACCTTGTCTGTTGTTCTTCTGATAGCAAAGGTAAATCTGAGGAGTTCAAGTATTTGAAAATCTCTTCTTCTTTTATTACTTCTTTTTTATATAACTCCTTGTAGAATTCCTGCACTATTTTTGATTTTTCCTCAGTTTTAAATTTTATCATACCTTTATCGTCTACCAGTTCCTTTATTATTTTTGATTGTCTGTGTTTTCTTAGTTTGAATGCTAGCCATCGTCCTGGCTTATAACATGTTCAAAGTATTCCTGTTTGGTTCTTTTAATTTTTTCAGCTATTTGGTCTTGTTCTATAAGCTTTATTTTATGCTTAACTAATTCTATTTTTCTTTTTATCTTTCGATCTTCTGAGTTATGCTGTGATACTACTTCTAAATCTTTTAATTATTTTTCTAATTGTTCATATTGTTTCTTTTTTTTCTTTATTTTTCGTCGCAGTATAGGAGATCGTTAAACCTCTAATATATGCCTTTACTGTATCCCATAAATTTTGTGGGGATGTTTCTGAATTTTTATTAATTAAAAAACAATTCTAATTCTTTTTCTATCCATTCCCTATATTGTGGGTCTCTTATAATATTTCTATTCATCTGCCAGTTAATTTGTTTCCTGTGTCTTTTCCAATATATATGTGATCTGCCCATGTGTTTGTATCTATCTCTATTTCTTTAATTTGTTCTATGGTTTTTTTCGAGGCCCAGGCCATATCTATTCTTGTCCAGAATTTGTGGGGGTTCGAATAAAAGGTATACTGTCTAGTTAAGGGATGTCATTCCCTCCAAATATCATTTAATAATAATTCTGACCTCATTTTCTGAAAAGTAATTGGCAGAATTGTTTTCTTTTTCTTGTCTTTCTTTTTACCCGAGTGGTCCAATAATCTATTTGAGATTGGGTTGAAATAGCCAATTATGATCATGTTCTCAATAGCTAATTCATTTATCTTTTGATGCAATTGTTTGTAAAATTCTGTTTGATTGTCATTGGGTGCATAAATAGAGACAATAATGAGAGGTTTTGGATCTATATTCAGTTGTACAATTAAAATTCTACCCTCCTGGTCAGTATATAATTGTTTGGAGTTTATTGAATTGTCTATACACATTGCAATGCCTCTCTTTTTTTGATCTGATAAACTGGTATGGATATTCCCTATTTTTGGATTGTATAGCAATTTTCTATTGGTTTTTTTAATATGAACTTCTTGTAATATTATTATCTGTGCTTTTTGTTTTTTAAGTTTTGAAAATATTAGATTTCTTTTTCTTGGTTCATTTAGTCCATTTACATTGACTGAGAATATTTTCATATCCTCCGATATAGTTATTTGTAATATTTCTTGGTATGCTTGGATTCACGCTGTGATTGTTTTCTTTTCGCACCCATGGCTTCCTCCTTTTCCTGGCTGGTAGCACCCAATTCATATTCTTTCCTTATAGATATTTCCTTTCTTAGTTGCTCGAATTTGTTTATACCACTTGTTTCATAAAATTCTCTGGCATCTTCAACGTTCTCCAATTTCACTCTTTGGGCTTGCCAATACAGAGAGAGACCTTCTGGAATAAGCCAGTTGAAGGTTATATTTTCCTTAATTAAAATTCTAGTCAAAAAGTGATATTCCCTTCTGCTTTCTCGAACTCTTCTCGGAACTTGTTTCAGTATTATAATTTCTTCTCCTTTGTCTTCCAGTTTTTCATTTCATGTCCATTTCAAAATATCATCTCTTAGAGTCTTCCTTACAAACTTAATATGGACATCTCTCGGTAGGTTATGTCTTCGGGCATAGCTCGTTTGTACTCTATAAAGTTCATCAATTTAATTTATAAGTTCCTGAGGGTCCACCTAAAGGATCCCTCCGATGATTTCTGCCATTTTTGCATGTAAATCTTCATCTTTTTCTTCTGTTATGTTCTGAAATCCCAAATCATAAGATGCACGTTGTAACTCTAGGTGAGTTATTGACTCATCATATCCTTTCTTAAGTATACAACTTCTATCCTCCAGCTCTTCCATTCTCTGCTCAACTTTGTCTATTTTCTCTTTAACTGTCTTAATCCTTTGTTCATTCTCTTTCAAAGTCTGTTGTATTTCTGCTACTTTATCATCTAGTTCTAGCACACACATACATGTTGGAGCTGAGTTAGGCCAACAGCTCACGTGCCAGCAGATATGACTCCACATGCTACCTTTGGCACCCATGCCATAGGTTTGCCATCATGACCTAGTACTAAGGAGAAATTTCCTAAGAGTGAGTCCAATCATCCAATGGAATAGCTTGCCTTCAGAAGTTGTGGGTGCTCCATCACTAAAGGCTTTCAAAAAGAGTGAGGGAAGTATGCCCTCAACAGTCAGGATTCAGGCCCGGCTATAGCATGGAAACTGCTTTGGTTGCATTGATGGATGATCTCTGGCGGGCCCAGGACAGGGGTTTATCCTCTGCCCTGGTGCTTCTCGACCACTCAGTGGCTTTCGATACCATTGACCATGGTATCATTCTGCGCCAGCTGGAGAGGTTGGGAGTGGGAGGCACTGTCCTTCAGTGGTTCTCCTCCTACCTCTCTGGTTGGTCACAATCGGTGTTAGTGGGGGGTCAGAGGATGACCTCTAGGCTTCTTCCTTGTGGGGTGCCTCAGGGGTCGGTTCTCTCCTCCCTGCTATTTAATATCTACATGAAACCACTGGGCGAGATCATCCAAGGACATGGGATGAGGTATCATCAGTACGCTGATGATACCCAGTTGCACATCTCCACCCCATGTCCAGTCAACGAAGCAGTGGAAGTGATGTGCTGGTGCCTAGAGGCTGTTAGGGTCTGGATGGGTGTCAACAGACTCAAACTCAACCCTGATAAGACAGAGTGGCTGTGGGTTTTGCCCCTCAAGGACAATTCCATCTGTCCATCCATTACCCTGGGGGGGAATTATTGACCCCCTCAGAGGGGGTCCGCAACTTGGGCGTCCTCCTCGATCCACAGCTTACATTAGAGAACTATCTTTCAACTATGGCGAGGGGAGCGTTTGGCCAGGTTCACCTGGTGCACCAGTTGCGGCGCCATCTGGACTGGGAGTCACTGCTCACAGGCATTCATGCCCTCCTCACCTCGAGTTTCTACTACTGCAATGCTCTCTATATGGGGCTACCTTTGAAAAATATTCAGGAACTTCAGATCGTGCAAAATGCAGCTGCGAGAGCAATCATGGGCTTCACTAGGTATGGCCATGTTACACCAACACTCCACAGTCTGAATTGGTTGCTGATCAGTTCCTGGTCACAATTCACAGTGTTGGTTATGACCTATAAAGCCCTTCATGGCATCGGACCAGAATATCTCCGGGACTGCCTTCTGCCGCACAAATCCCAGCGACTGGTTGGCCTTCTCCAGGTCCCGTCGACGAAACAATGTTGTCTGGCAGGACCCAGGGGAAGAGCCTTCTCTGTGGTGGCCTCAACCCTCTGGAACCAGCTCCCCCCGGAGATTAGGATTGCCTCCACCCTCCTTGCCTTTCGTAAACTCCTTAAAACCCACCTCTGCCGTCAGGCATGGGGAAATTGAGTCAACTCCACCATGCCTATATAGTTTATGCATGGTATGTTTGTGTGTATGTCTTGCTTTTTAAATAAGGGGTTTTTTAGTTACTTTTAAATATTAGATTTGTTGTACATTGTTTTATTATTGCTGTGAGCCGCCCCGAGTCTACGGAGAGGGGCGGCATACAAATCTAATAAATAATAATAATAAATAATACCCAAAAAACAGTGCCAGGAATCACTAAAACAATGCAGGAAACTTAAAACAGCCATTTCTTTTTCAAAAAAATTCAAAACCCCAAAGCAAAAGCATCAGCTGAGAAGGAAACTAATAACAGCTTTTCAGGCTAATTGAAAGCCTGGCCAAAAGTCATTAACCATCCCAACTCTATTATTCTGTTCTCTGTGTTCTAAATTGGGTACTTCACAGGAGAAGCATACAATTAGCTGGACCACACATGTGTTAAATTCACCACCTGTATGTATGATCATTGTCTCCTCCTGTATCTTTCCCCCCTAGTTAGAAATAAGAAGTAGCCACTACTGCAGCAGCTATAAATGGTCTTGGGGAACTCCAGGGAGTATCAGATGGTCACAGAAGTATTACTTAATACCCTTTATAATGAAAATGTTTGTAATCTTGTTCTTCCCAAAGCAGTTAAACTCATCCCTAGATGGATGATTGATGAATGATTATTTTCCTGATCTACCCCGTCACGTTCTGTTGTTTATTGACTTTGTTCAAAGCATTGTTGGCTGTTATCACAACGAGGTAGCCTGTTAAGTGGTTCTTTGCTGTCTGCCTTAACTGAAGGGAGAGAGAAAAAAAATCTTCTCTTGCACTTTATTTTCAGCCAGTTGTCTGAACTGCACAAACAATTAACTAATGGTTCAGGCAAACCAATGTGATCCAGCTGAATCCCACCACTGTTTATACAAGTATTGTATCTTTAAGGTCAGGCCATAAGTTATTTTTTAAACTTTGAACCATCATTAAATGAACAGTTATAAGTGGGGTACTATCTGTGTTCCAGTCTAGTGGATTCTGAAAATCATAATCAAGATATGAAAATGTGCTCCTACCTAAAGTTCAAGGAGAAACCCAGGATGTACTTATTTAATGAAACTGGGAATGAACTCTCTGTATGAGTCAGGCTGAATTTTGGGTTGTATCCAGTGGCATCACCTGGGAGTGAAATACGGGTATTAAAAAAAGCAAGATGCTAATCTTGCCTTTTTTGATCCCCCTTCTCCTAGAATAGGGGTGTTAAACTAGCAGCCCATGGGCTAGATGTGTCAAATGTAGGGCACACTCACCTCAGCTCCGCAAAGGGGAAAAACATCATGATATGTCATATGATGGCAATGTGACACTGCAAGTTTGACACCCGTGGCCTAGAACATCACTATCATTTTTGAAAATGGAATAAGGTAGGATTCAATCAGTAAGTTCTAACAAATGTTTTTTGTTGCTGTTTTATTATGATTCATTGCACAGTCAGCTAGATGTTCAAACTAGGTTTAGCATTTTTGTCTGCCAATTGAGTCATTTCCAAGGACCTGGAATAGGATAGTCAGATCTTGATGTTTGATGGTGTTACAGATATTGTCACAGGATGGAAGCTGTTTCAACTAAAGTCACCTTTTGCAATTACCTGGCAAATTTGTCAATTTCAATGGTGTTTGAATGGTGCTCCAGTTGTTCTGGGATTGAACCCAAGGTCCCTATTACTATTGGTGCTATCTTTGGTTGTTTTTGCTATAGTCATTTATTTCTTTTTCTAGATATTTTTATTTTGTTATCTTCTCCAGTTATTTCTCTTCTCTACTGCTGTCTGCAGGCACTGCCACATCAACTATTTAGACTTTTTTGTCTTTCTTATTGACAATTGTTAAGTCTGGGGAGTTATATGCTAGCTGTATGTTTGGATTCTAAAGTCCTAGAGCAATTTATCATTTTTTATGATTTTTTCTATTTTTTGGTCCCACTGGTTCTTGCAAGCAAGTATTTCTTGCAGATTTTCCAGTACGCCATTATTGGTATTTTGTTATATAAGGAAAGTGCTCAGAGTGAGGCCCAAAACCAAGGCGACCAAGACAAAAAATGTGATATTTTTGGGGGGAGCACGTCTCTGTGCATCTGGTGGTGGCTGCCATTGTAAGGGGATATATTTCCACTGTGCCATTGTCATTCTAAGGCCACATCTCCTGAGGAAAGTGCTCAGAATGAGGCCCACATCTAGGCATCCAAGACAAAAAAATGATATTTTTGGAGGTAGCCTGTCTCCACGCATCTGGTAGTGGCTGCCACTGTAAGGGGATATATTTCCACTGTGCCATTGTCATTCTAAGGGCAGATCCCTATAGGAAAATGCTCACAGTGAGGCCCACATCTAGGCATCCAAGACAGCCAACATGGGTTTGTCAGGAACAAATCATGCCAAACTAATCTCATATCATTTTTCAACACTGTAACCAAATCAGTAGACCAACATAACACAGTAGACGTAACATACTTGGACTTCAGTAAAGCTTTTGATAAAATAGATCACAATCTCCTACTCCACAAATTAGAAAATGGGTTAGATTACAACACATGTAGATGGATAAACAGTTGGCTGACCAACTGCACCAAACGAGTTGTCCTCAATGGCTCCAAATCCACATGGAAGGTGATAGCGGAGTTCAGTCCTAGACTCACGGCTCTTCAACATTTCATTAATGACTTAGACAAGGGAATATAGGGGGAATAAAGCCCTACATGGCATCGAACCAGAATACCTTTGAGACTGCCTTCTGCCGCACAAATCCCAGCGACTGATTAGGTCCCACAGAGTCGGTCTTCTCCGGGTCCTGTAGACAAATCAATGTCGTTTGGCGGGACCCAGGAGAAGAGCCTTCTCTGTGGCGGCCCCGGCCCTATGAAACCAACTCCTCCCAGAGATTAGGACTGCCCCCACTCTCCTTGCCTTTCATAAACTACTGAAAACTCACCTATGTCGCCAGGCATGGGGAAATTTATTCCCCCAGCTGTCCTGCTTTATGTATGGTATTTTGAGTTGTGTGATTGTTCTTAATAAAGGTTTCTTAATTGTTCTGCTTTTTAACATTGGATTTGTAAACTGTATTGTTTGTTGGGAGCTGCTCCGAGTCCTCGGAGAGAGGCGTCATACAAATCTAATAAATGAATGAATGAATGAATGAATGAATGAATAAATAAATAAACAAATCAAATTTACAGATAAGACCAAGCTGTCAGGGGTAGCCAACACCCTAGGATAGGCTCAAAATACAGAAAGATCTCAATAGATTAATACTGTGAGCTGCCTAAGGAGAGATCCAAACTGGAAATAAGGAGGAACCTCCTGACAGTGAGGGTAATCAACCAATGGAAAGGCCTGCCAGCGGAGATGTGAACACCCCAACCCTCGACATATTCAAGATGAGTTTGGACTGCCATCTGACTGGAGTGGTGTAAGATTCCTTCTTGAGCAGGGGGTTGGACTAGATGACCTACAAGGTCACTTTAAACTCTAATAAATAAATAAAATAAATAAATATATACAAACATATACATGGTTAAATACCTTATCATACAGTTACTGATACACAGAGAAGAGCAATGAGTATACACAATGAGAGAACCTGAGGAGAAGGGACACACCCTCTAATAGCTTCCTTTATACAGGCAGCTTCTTACCCAGTTTCTTAAAGTGGCAATAACCCTTCCGCCTCATTCCCTTTGCATCAAGTTTCTGGTTGCCTCCTCTCATCAGCTTACAGCTATTAAATCTACATACCCTGACACTCCTCCCATTTAAAGCTATACAGCTGATCATCTGAAATATTTCACATAGTTCATATACTTTACTAAAGATACAGTTTTGGTTAACATATCAGCTAAATTACATTTATTTATTTATTTATTTATTTATTTATTTATTTATTCAATTTTTATGCCGCCCTTCTCCTTAGAATCAGGGCGGCTTACGACATGTTAGCAATAGCACTTTTTAACCAAGCCAGCCTATTGCCCCCACAATCCGGGTCCTCATTTTACCCACCTCAGAAGGATAAAAGGCTGAGTCAACCTTGAGCTGGTGATGAGATTTAAACCGCTGACCTTCAGATCTACAGTCAGCTTCAGTGGCCTGCAGTACAGCACTCTACCTGCTGCGCCACCCCGGCTCTATTTATTGGAACAATGCTGTAATTTGATCAGTTTCTCTTTTACATGTGTGGCAGAAAGTGGACTCTGGGTATGTTTTCCCTATTGCAGTAAATGAGGTTAGACGTGGATAATTTTAGAGGAGTGTGCATGTGTGTACATATGTATATTTTTGAGTGCCTGTGTGTAATATACAGTGGTACCTCTTCTTACAAACTTAATTTGTTCCGTGACCAGGTTCCTAAGTAGGAAAGTTCATAAGAAGAAACAATTTTTCCCATAGAAATCAATGTAACAGCGAATAATGCGTGCAATCCGAAAACTCACCCCTTTGCCTTATTACCACCGGCATTTGGATTCTTGTTCAGTGGCGGGGGGAGGAGGGGAGAGGAAGACAGTGCAGGCTGCCCAGAGGGAGCCTCACAGGTGGATTGACACGTGTGGGAAAATGCCTGGTGGCTTGTCAACCGGTGGGGCTTCCACCCTCCTTGAAAGTTTTTGGCGACAGCAGCAAAGTAGAATCCTGGCACTTTGGCTTCAGACAAGGCTCCCTTGACAAGTTGCCCCCCTTCCTCCTCCTCCTCTGGAGCCCACGGGGACAGCCACACACTCCATTTTGTCTCCAAGACCAAAGAAGCGGCGGTCAGTTGAAGTAGCAGACCGGAGTCCTAATTTGGCTGCTACTTCGCCTCCTCCCACCTGATCCTCAGCAGCCCCGGTGACACTGCGTGGCTTCTCCATACGGGAGAAACCATTCTGAGTCCTCCTCGCCCCTTCTGCCCATCGGCTGGTTGAATTGCAACTGCTGCCCGCCAGGACCCTCTGAACCTGGCCCAGCCACACCTCCCTCCCCCCCTTGCCTGGCGGGCGACGAATGTCCAGCTCAGGGTCCGGAGTCACCCCTTCTTGGTGCCCCCAAACCGAGTTGGCGGCTCCCTGCTTCTCTGAGCCTTCCCTCAAAAACCTGAAGCCAGGACGACGACACCAAAGCTCTGTTCCCAGTCGCCTTGAGTGGGGCCCACCGGCTCTCCCATAACTTTGTCTCACAAATGCCTCACAAACTCCCCCCCCGCCTGCAAGTGAGTGGAGATGTGCATCTCCCATTATGCAATGCCCCGCCCCCTGGTCCTCCTCACCCCACTGTCCCATCCTTCCCCCCCCCTGTCCTGGGGATAGGGACGAAGCATCATCCAGCGCTAGAATTTAAACTGTTTCCATTCTGTTCTCAGGCAAGCCTCTAGATGGATGGATGGATGAATGGATGGATAGGTAGATAGGTAGGTTGGTAGGTAGGTTGGTTGGTAGGCAGGTAGGTAGGTAGGTAGATGATAGATAGATAGATAGATAGATAGATAGATAGATAGATAGATAGATAGATAGATAGATAGAGATGATATCTATCTCTCTATCAATTATATATACAGTAATACCTCATCTTACAAACCTAATTGGTTCCGGGGGGAAGTTCGTAAGGCGAAAAGTTCGTAAGACGAAACATTGTTTCCCATAGGAAACAATGTAAGTTCAATTAATCCATGCAACGAAAAAACCCCCACCAAAAAAACGCCGCCGCCCAGCTGTCACCTTTTGAAACAGCCGGGGGGCTTCTCAGCTTCCTCCTGAACCCGAACGCCAAACCCAAACTTCCGGGTTCGGTGTTTGGGAGGACGCTGAGAAGCCCCCCCGGCTGTTTCAAAAGGTGACAGCCGGGTGGCAGGGCTTCTTGGTGGCGGCGGCAGCGGCGGCGGCGGGTTCGTAAGAAGGAAAAAGTTCGTAAGAAGAGGCAAAAAATTTCTGAATCCCGGGTTCGTATCTCGTATTGTTCGTAAGACGAGGGATTCATATCATGAGGTACCACTGTATATATATATCTTTCTATCTCTATCTATCTATCTATCTATCTATCTATCTATCTATCTACCTACCTATCTATCCATCATCTATCTATCTATCTATCTATCTATCTATCTATCTATCTATCTATCTATTTTTCCTGGTCACACATATGGCACAGTGTTTGATGTAGTCTTCCACCACAACTTTCATCTTTGGCCACCAAAACTGGTGCCTGGTTAGGGGAGAGTTCTTAGAAATCCAAAATGCCTTCCCAGTTTGGAGTCATGGCTTTGTTGTAGTACTTTCAGGGTCAAACTGGCAGGTACGTATAATTTGGATCCCTTCCAGGCCAAGCCTTCCCTCATGGTCAAAATTTCTTTGTTGTCATTGAGCCAGGAGTCATTTGGCAGAGCCACTTTACATGTTGTGGTCCATCTGTTTTGGTCAGGAGCACCCGGTCATCTGGCTTGGTTTCAAATGATAACTTGTGCTGCTGTCTCCTTCTGTTGATGGGAGATGATTGCATGCATATCCTGTTCCTTCTGGCTATCATACTGTGGCTTTCTGGACAAAGCATCTACCAATAAGTTCTTCCTGGCTGGGATGTGTTTCAGCTTGAATTTAAATCTTCTGAAGTATTGTCTATACAATACTTGTTTTCAAGGCTTTGACGTTTTTATGAACTCATGCTGGTGTCCTATTTGCGAGTCTACTAATTCAGCGATGTGCATGGTGGGGGACCTGCAATTAGCAACCCATCCACTTGTTGAAACTGGATGGGGATGGTTAAGGTCATAGTGCAGATCCCCAACTTTTTACAACAGACTTGCTAATCAAACATCACAAGCAGCCCATCCACAACCGGCTCTATCTCTCCTTCCTCCCCATCTCGGGCACTGTAAGTTTGGCTTCTATGACAAAGGGTCAGATAGCTGCACTCTTCATTGGGTCGTCTTTGCCACTACTCCCTTCCTCAGAGCATGAAGGGGTTTCCTCTCCTGGTGGAATCTCAGACTTATCCGAATGGAGAGGAGCATCTTCTACCTGTTGAGCAAGACAACTTCTCTCAGGGAGTTTTGGGGGCCCTTACTGGGCTCCAGCAACTGGCCAGATCCTTTGTTGTGGAATTGGGGCTGGCGCCAGGCACTCCCAACTCTGGTCCCAAGTCTGGATGGTTCAATAGTATTTTACTGCTCATGTCACTCCAGGGGAGAAGGCACAGCTTGCTTTGTTTGGAATCAGCAGCACCAAAGTCTCATGGCTGGCCTCTTGGCCAGGGGCTTTTTCAGGGGTGGATTTCATGGTCCAAGATGATGGCCGTGGTGTACCTAGATCCTGTCCGAAACCCCTCAAAGGATTCACACTATTAGGAAAAAAAATTCTTGGTTCTAAGTTGCTTTTCTCTTTGATTAGTTTCCATCCATTGTTTCTTGTCTTGCCTTTTGGTGCCCTGGAAAACAGGTTGACCTCTTCTTTGTGGCAGGCCCTCAAATATTGGAATACTGCTATCATGTCACTTTTAGTCCTTCTTTTCACTAAACTACACAAACCCAATTCCTGCAATCGTTCTTCATATGTTTTAGCCTCCAGCCCTAATCACCTTTGTTGCTCTTTATCTATATCTTTATTGTCTCTATATTTTATCTATATTGTATCTATATCATTTTTATAATATGGTGACCAAAACCAGATGCAGTATTCTAAGTGTGGTCCTACTAAGGCTTTATAAAGTGGTACTAATATTTCATGCGATCTTGATTCTGTCCCTCTGTTAGCGCAATTTATGATTGCATTGGGTTTTTTGGCTGCTTCTAAACACTGCAGGTTCATAGTTAAATGATTGTCAAAAGATGAAATTAGATTTCTTTGGCATGATCTATTTTTGACAGCCAAATTGACTTCTAGTTACACTTTGCTTCTTCCACATGACCCACTAGAACAGGCAGGGAAAGAATGTTGCAGGTTCCATCCCCCAAGTAGGTACATCTGTACATTTTCAAGAGGAGATTTGACTGTCATTTGGCTGGGGTGCTGTAGGATTTCCTGCTTAAGCAGGGACTGGGACTTGGTGACCTACAAGGTCCCTTTCAGCTTAAACAAACAAACAGATAGATAAATTGGTAAATTGGTAAATCGATAAATCTGGCAGGACCCAGAAGAACCACCTTCTCTGTGATGGTATTCTGTTTTTGGAATATCATCCCTTCAGAAATTAGACTGACTCCCACTTTGGAACTCTTTTATAAGGTCCTGAAGACTTGGTTTTGCCAGCATTCTTGGAATGGGGTCCATTATATCTGACCATGTGTTGTTGCTAGGGTGGATGGAAGGTTATTATTCTTTATTTTTATTCTTTTATTTTATTTTTCTATACTGTGTTTTTATTGTTTGTGTTGTGGTTAGCTCTGGCCCAGCTCCTGCCCCAAGGAATGTGGAGGTGGAGGTGGGGGAGACATCCACATGCCGCAGGCCTGGTTTGCTCCCAGTAGAATCTGCCGATGAAGTCTCCTCTGACCAAGGAAGCGTGAGTGACAGGGAAGAGGGGAGTGTGGCAGACAGCCCAGGAGGAGATAAATCACCTTTATCGTCCCTGGAGTCCGACCAAGAAGTTATGACACATCCACGCATGTGTAGATTGATGCATAGTAGACAACAACTGAAGGATTATTACAAGAGATAAATGAGGTCACCTGTGGTTGGGTGGGGCTGCTGTAATTAGCGCTACAGATAAAAGCGCAGTCTGGTGTTTTAGCCTCATGGCAGTTTATCTAATTCATTGTTTCATCAAGATCGTGGTTTTTGCTGTTCAAGATTGTGTGTGTGGACTCTCTGGACTTTAGAATTGGACTCAATTTCCCAGTTATTGGGTGAGCAATTGGATTGTATTTAACCTGTGCCTTGTATGTATCAGAAAATCCCTTTGACATTTAAAAAGGGAGCTGTTTCTGTTTTTCTGTTTATAAAAACTTTTGGGTTTTCCTTTTATCATGTGGTGTGTGTCTTCCTGGACTAATTATCCTGTAATTACGGGTAGTTGAGACAGCCGGCAGAACAGTTTGTAAGCTGCCTAGAGTCACTGAGCAAGTAAGAAGCTATATACATATTCTAAATAAATAAATTTAATTTTCAATTAAAACTCACCTTCTTTTCTGGACTTACCTAATTACAGTACTATCCTCTTTTTTCTCTTTATTTTTTGTATATTCCATTTATTTATATTGTCAGCATAATGGCAGAATCTTACATTTTATCTATAAATCTTGGTTTTATTAATTTAATTAATTAATTAATTAATTAATTATTAGATTTGTATGCCACCCTTCTCTTACATTATTATGTTTCCATATTCCATATTATTTCAGTATTACTAATATTTTTTTGCTACTGGTCAATTTATAGTTTCTGTTTTGCTTTTGTTTGTATTTATCTTGTGGCAACTGAGTATTCTAAGATTTTGCTCCTAAGTTGTAGAATTAACTCCATGTCCTTTTTTCCTTTCTTTCCTTAAAAATTCATTCATTTAAAAAAAAAAAATTATTAGTTTTAATAATAATAAAAACAAATGCACACTACACAAAAGACACTGCACAGTGATACGTGCTTCAACCACTCAACATCTTTCGTTCAAATCCATTCATGTATCATTTTCAGTAGTTTTAAAGAATTTTCATATGAATCTTTTTCCAATGTTAAGTTTTGTTTCGGCATATTGAAATGTTATAAATTTCAATGTAAATTCTGAGCTGTTTAGGGAAAGTGATAGAAAAATAAATTTATTATTAATATTGGAATTATTCAATGTCTCAAAAATGCATCACAAATACCCTGTTTTGCAGACTCTTCCCTTATTGATTCACTTGGTAAACTTCCATAAATGGCTACTGTGCTAATTTGGATTTAACAAAGCATAAATTGAAATGTTACAGAGGAAGATTGCTAAAGATATGCTATGTTCCTTCTTGTTTCAAACACTCTACTATCACCCTGGTGCCGAAGAATCCCACCTTCAAGGAATGACTACAGACTAATTGCTCTAACATTTGTAGTTATGAAAACCTGCGAAAGGCTAGTGCTGTGCCATTTGAAAACCATCACGAATCCACAGTTAGATCCCCTGCAATTTGCATACTGAGCAAACAGATTAACATATTATGCTGTTAATATGGCTCTGCACTACATCCCACAACATTTTGAATCTCCAAAGACCTATGCAGGGGTCCTCTTTGTAGATTTTAGTTCAGCACCCAGTACCATCATTCCAGTCACTCTTATAGCTAAGCTAACCAGCTACCGGTACCTAATCCACATAAGTGGATCATAAGCTTCCTAACAAACAGGAAACATCAAGTGAAGCTAAGCAAAATCACATCAGATACCTGTACCATTAATACAGGGGCTCCCTAAGACTGTGTGCTCTCTCCACTTCTCTTCTCTCTATATACCAATGATTGCATCTCTAACAATCCATTTGTTAAACTACTGAAGGTCACAGAAGACACAACAGTGATCAGACTCATTCGAGACAATGGTGAATCTGCATACAGACAGGAAGTTGAAAAGCTAACCTTGTGGTGCGACCAGAACAATCTGGAACTGAATACACTGAAAACCATAGAAATGGTGGTAGACTTTAGGAGAAACTTACCCATACTTCCACGTCTTACAATACTAGACAATACAGTATCAACAATAGAGACCTTCAGATTTATAGGTTCGACCATATCGCAAGATCTAAAATGGACACCTAATGTTGTGTACGTGGAGACGCTTGTGAAATTTGCATACCAATCACAGATTGGTTAAGATGCGACTGGCAAATTCAAAGCGCTGTCAAACCACACCTCCAGAAGCCTACCTTTTAAAAAGAGCTACACGCCTCACATATTGTGCCGCCTTGACCATTCCAGCTGTGTATTAAATAAAGATACTCGAGCTACAACGGCTTTGACTATATCTGTGAACTTAACCCTTAACATAAAAACCCTTAACATCAAAAACATCATCAAAAAACAAGGAATGTTTCTTTTTTGTGCCAACTCAGAAAGCTCAAACTGCCCAAAGAGCTCTGATACAGTTGTACAGAGGAATTATTGAGTCTGTCATCTGCACAGGAATTTTTGTCTATAATTGTCTGGTTTGGTTCTGCAACCCAACAAGACAGACACAGATTTCAGAGGATAATTAGAACTGCAGAAAAAACTATTACTACCAAGCTGCCTTCCATTGAGGACCTGTATACTGCACAGGAAATACTATACAAATCAAAAAGAGAGCTGTGAAAATATTTACAGACCCCTCACATCCTGGACACAAACTGTTTCAACTCCTATCCTCAAAACAATGCTATAGAGAACTGATTCATTCTGTGACCAGATTCTTAAGTAGAAATTTTCCCATAGGAATCAATGTAAAAGCAAATAATGTGTGCAAACTCATTAGGAAAGAAATAAAAGCTCAGCATTTGGATGGGAGGAGGAAGAGGAGGAAGAGGAGGAGGACAGTCGCTTCTGAAGGAAGAAGGTGAGGTGAGGGGAATCCAAAAAATCCAAAACTTTAAGGCTTTAAAAAAAGTGGAACTCTGAGGTGGTGAGGAGGAGCCCTGTCAGGCCGAAGTCTTCATGTGGAGTTAGAGAGTTCAGCCTGACCCAGCACAAGGGGGGATGGGAGGGGTAGTAAATAGTCAGATGGGAAAGTTACTAGACACAACCAAAGATTCCTTTCTCCAAGCCAAGGCCACCATTTGTTCTGCCTCAACTGAAGAGAAGAGGAAGTTGATAAGCCCCTGCACACAGACTGGCTCTCGTGATGAACTTGTGGGTGTGGGGGGATGTAAGATGAACCTTAACCTAGGTGGGATTTTGGGAAGTACTCAGAATCGGAATGACAATGGCGTAGCTAACAGCTTTTAACTGCCCATTGGGGAGTTTCCAATTCTGTGTCATGCCATTTGGCCTAAAAGGAGCCCCTGCGGTATTCATGCAGTACATCAATGAAGTATTACAGGCCCACCTTTACGAGGGTGTCCTTGTGTATCTAGATGATATTCTTATCTATAGTCATAACCTGCCTGACCATGTCAAATTGGTGAGGCAAGTCTTGAAAAAACTTTTGGCTGGTAAGCTCTATGTGAAACTTTCCAAATGCGAATTTCACAAAACTTCAGTAGACTATGTGGGATATTGCATCTCAACCAAAGGCATAGAGATGGACGCAGCCAAGGTGAAGGCTGTGCTTGACTGGCAAGCTCCCCGCACGCACAAACAACTGCAGAGTTTTTTAGGATTCATAAACTTCTATCAACAGTTCATTCCAGCTTTTGCTGAAGTTGCTTTGCCTTTAACTGAAATCCTAAAAACCGGGTCCACTCCTACTAAGCCCAAACCTTCTCAGCCAATTAGGTGGACAATGGAATGCCAAAAGGCTTTTGAAGACCTAAAAAGACTTTTTGCAAAGGAACCAATCCTGCAACATCCAGACCCAATATGAAAGTTTGTGATTCAGTCAGATGCCAGTGATGTAGCAGTAGCGGCTGTGTTGCTACAAGAGAATGGCGAAGGACAGCTGTTACCATGTGCATACCTTTCCAAAAAGCTGAACCCCACCGAAAGGAGATGGGCCATATGGGAGAAGGAAGCTTTTGCTATTCGAGTGGCATTGGAGGCATGGAGACATTTCTTAGAGGGTGGACCAATTCCTTTCAAGGTGTGGACTGATCATAAGAACCTTGAGGCATTAAAAAACCCCGAAAGCTTTCTCCTAGGCAAGTATGATGGGCTCAATACTTCAAACGATTCGACTTCACACTGAAGCACATCCCGGCCGGGAAGAATCTTCTTGCGGACACCTTGTCGCGTAAACCCCAGTATAACAGCTGAAGAGAAGAAGAAATCCACCCAATCATCCCATGTTCCCCTTCATCTTCGGAACCTAAGGAGAAAGTTGCTCCTGTCCACACTTGAGGCCAGGTGAGGAGACAATCATCACCCAAAGACAAGGAGTAGGAAACCAGATTGAAGTCTGCCTTAACGACTGACCAGTGGTTCAACAACCACAAGGAAATCCTGACACTGAGGGAAGGTTTGGCTTGGAAGGGAGCCAAATTATATGTGCCTGTCAGCCTGCAAATAGAAGTTTTCCAATGGAGTCATGACTCCAGACTTGAGGGTCACTTCGGGTTCCTGAAATCATTGCACCTAGTGTGGAGACAATTTTGGTGGCCTAGGATGTGAGCAGAAGTTGAAGATTATGTGAAAAGTTGTGCCACCTGCGCCACCAGGAAACATAGGCCTGGTAAACCCTCAGGGTTGTTACAGCAAGTCGCCAACCCTAGCAGGCCCTGGGAAGAGATAGCAATTGATTTTATTGTGGAACTGCCTGAGAGCAAGGGAAACACTGTTATTTGGACTGTTATCGATTTGTTCTCCAAACAAGCTCATTTCATCGCTTGTTCAGGACTGCCCACAGCCACACATCTGGCTAAGTTATTCTTAAAACACATTTACAGATTGCATGGAGTTCCCCGTAGGATTATGTCAGATCGAGGGGTCCAATTCACCGCCAAGTTCTGGAGAGAATTCGTCCGTACCATTGGTTCCATCCAAGGACTCAGTTCTGCAGTCCACCTTTTCACAAATGGAGCAGCAGAAATTGCTAACGCCCTAGTGGAACAGTACCTTAGATGTTACGTGAGTTACCAACAAACCAATTGGGCTGAACTACTGCCTTTTGCAGAAGTAGCGTACAACAACTCTGTACACAGCATTATGGGATTAACTCCTTTCCAGGTCACCAGTGGACAAGATTTTGTTCCCATGCCAGAACTACCTATTGAACCTCCTTCGTCCATCACGTTGGCGGAGTGGATGGAGAAACTGAAGAGAGGATGGGAGGGCACCAAGAAGGTGTTAACAGAGGCCGCAAAAGCTTACAAGAATCAGGTGGACAAACACCAATCTCCTCAAGCCCCTTTTAAAGTGGGAGATAAAGATTTCCTGTCAACAAAATACATCCGGCTAAGGTTGCCTAGCAAAAAACTAGGTCCAAAATTTTTAGGCCCTTTCCCAATTGTGAAAGTAATCAACCCAGTCACGGTGCAGCTCGCATTGCCTAGAATCCTAGGGAGGATTCACCCCGTATTTCACTGCAGCTTGCTAAAGCCTGTGATCGGGTCCAACATTAGGCCATGTGCACAGCCTCCTCCTCCCCCCTAGTGATTCAGCGGGAGACTCACTATGAAGTAAAAAAAAAAATTAGATTCCCGCATTTTCTGAGGAAAACTGCAGTACCTGATTCATTGGAAAGGGTATCCCCAGTCAGAAGCAACCTGGGTTAAGAGCCGGGATGTCAAAGCTGATAGATTAATTAAACAGTTTCATGAAACTTACCCAACTAAACTGAAATGTCTTAATTGATACTAACCCCTATGTGTTTATTCTAATTTTCCAGGAGATGGTTCTTTATGAAGGGGGGCCGCCTGTCAGGCCAAAGTCTTCATGTGGAGTTAGAGAGTTCAGCCTGACACAACACAAGGGGGGATGGGAAGGGTAGTGAGTAGTCAGAGGGGAAAGTTACTAGATACAACCAAAGATTCCTTTCTCCAAGCAAAGACCACCATTTGTTCTGCCTCAACTGAAGAGAAGAGGAAGTTGATAAGCCCCTGCACACAGACAGGCTCTCGTGATGAACTTGTGGGTGTGGGGGGATATAAGACGAACCTTAACCTAGGTGGGATTCTGGGAAGTACTCAGAATTGGAATGACAATGGCGTAGCTAACATGGTTCTGTTAATAAATCAAGTTCTGATTGAGAGAATTGGACTGGGACTTGTTTTATCTCTCAGATGCTATTTAGAATGCTGACACACACACTTCCCATACACCCGGCACGAGGCTGCCTCACATACACTGTGCCAGAGAGAGAAACCCAGCGGGAATGGCAGGAAACTGCCCTTCGTGCTGCTCTCAAATTTCCTGGGAAATTTTTCCAAGCTCAGGTTCTTAAGTAGAAAATGGTTCGTAAGAAGAGGCAAAAAAAATTTGAACACCCAATTCTTATCTTGAAAAGTTCTTAAGTAGAGGTGTTCTTAGGTAGAGGTAACACTGTACATGCCATTTGCTAAACTCCCAAATTTTGATCATGTGACCTTAGGGATGCTGCAACAGTTGTAAGTGAAGGAACCAGTTGTAAGTCATTTTTTTTCAGTGCTGTTGTAACTTTGGTTGCTAAATGGATGATTATCTTTTTATGATCAATATTGCCTGTTTATGGCCAATTTTTTAACATAAAAGAAAGGCTTTCAAGACAGTTTATCATTGATTTGAGTATCTGAATTTCTCATAAACAAGGAGATTCACAAATGTCACTTTCAGTTCTGAACAAAAATATGGCATTTAAATGGAAAATATCTGACCAATTTTTCACCAAATGTTCGACATAAAGATCCTTCTTGAACTATACTTTCCCTTTCTTCTTTATCCTTGCTTTTTTAGGATTACTACCACAGCTGCCTGTATGATGGATTTACGCAGATATCCCTTGGATGAACAAAACTGCACTCTGGAAATTGAAAGCTGTAAGTCTTATTCCCCACTAATATATAAAATTACAGTTTTTCTTGGAAACATATTACACTGTGAAGAATCATAACATAGACCAGACCTGGGCAAAGTGTGGCCCGGGGGCCAGATGCGGCCCGTCCACTGTCTGTGACTGGCCCGCAGAGGTTGGAAGGAAGGAAGGGAGGAGAAATGGAGGGAGGGAGGAAGGAGAAATTCTCTTTCCATGCCCTTTTGCAAAAATCCAATAAATGCTCATTTTTTCATTGTTCATTGGTTTCATTGGCCTTTCCAAGAAATTTAAAGCAAACCCCCCACCCCACCTCTCAGTGGATAAAAGGGGGGAGGAGGAAGAAAAGCAATCCAAAGCTACTTTCAGGCAAAGCCTCCACTATGTTTTCTCAACTGACAATGTAGGTTAGTTGAAGAGAGGCAGCTGAAAGGAATATTTTGCAAGAGAAGTAAAGAACTGCCCAAAAGCAGAAATAAATGGCAGAGAAAATCAGAGAAACTGAAGCTTCTCTCCATCTGGAGAAGGAAGGAAGGAAGGAAGGAAGGAAGGAAGGAAGGAAGGAAGGAAGGAAGGAAGGAAGGAAGGAAGGAAGGAAGGGGTGGGCAATTAATTTATAATTATAATATGATTATAATGTAATGTAATGTAATAAATATAATAAATATAATATAATATTATATAATATAATATTATAATATAATATAATATAATATATAATTATAATTTATAATATAATTAACTCAGTTCTACCCAATAATATACAGTATCGGGTAAACTAAGTTAATTATATTAATCCGGCCCTCTAAAACCATCCCAATTTCTCATGCGGCCCCATGGCAAAATTAATTACCCACCCCTGACATAGACTTTGGTTTCAGCATTCCTCATCAAAACTATAATAGTTTTCTTCTTTCTGCCTCTTCTTCTCCCTCTTCAATATCTCCATCATCATCTCTCTCCCCCCCTCTCTCTCGCACACAAATCTGTCTGTCTGTCTGTCTGTCTGTCTGTCTGTCTATTTGAGATGTATAAGGTTATATGGAAAAAAACTTGGCATATACAGAAAACAGACTTAAGAAGGAGAAAAAGAGTGTGGGGAAAAAGTTTTTGCTATAAAGGTAAAAGAAAGAACAGGAAGAAAATATGGAAATGGGGATGGAGACATTATAAATACAAAAAGGAAATTAAAAGCAAACGGGTGAACGGTTTTGGAATGTTACAGAAACATTTTTTCTTTTTTATTCTTTTTGTTCTTCTTTTTATTATAATCATTATCCTAAAATTAATTGTAATTAGAATGCCAACTGTTTAGAATTTGACATATAATTAATTTAATTATTTTACTAAGAGTGAAGAGTTTTCAGTCCTGTTTATATGGGTCGATATTATACAGTACATTAGAAAGATAAATTGATAATGGTGATAGGTTAATCTGTTGACTGAACACAATTATTTACCAGTTTTAAAAGTGGACATCTAAAAATGAGAGAGAATGGAAATAGATTAAATGGAAAAAAATTCTACATTGTTTACTATGTTTTATATGAGATTGGCTTGGGTGCATTTGGAAAATTTATTATGTTGAGAATTGAAGAATTAAATGACTTGGAATAATGTCGATAAAATAAGGAAGATTAATACAAGAAGCATAAATATAGTTTAAGAAAATTATACAAATGAGTATGGTTTTTTATGGGGCATTTGGTTATGACAAAACAGTATGGGTAAATGAATGACAAATAAGAAGATTAAAAGGGTTAGGGTTAGGGTTTTTAAGAAAAGTAAAACTCAGAGTCCATTTTGAACTTTAAAAGTAAACTTTACTAAATCAGAAGCGAATGCATCAAAAGCAAAGCAAAGTCTGAGGAAAAAGGTGCGATAGTTGCCCATATCAAAGTCTCCGACTTGTCACTCTAGGGAAGACAACCAATTCCCATTGTCCATCAGGTGGACGCATCTTCACCACCGCATCATGCTTTTGGAATGCATGCCACTAATGGATCCCCTTATCACCTTTTCTCAGGAGAAATGAAATTCCCCTGGCCTTCACCAGAAGAAACGAAACTTACTAGGGCCTCTCTGGAAAACTTCCCCTCCCAAATCCCAAACACCTTCCCCCACCCCCCATTCCTTATGACAGCTGAAGCATAGTTGATGGATGAAACATAGCGAGGCTGAAATTCGGACCCCCTAGAACAGGGGCATTAGTCCTGGAAAAGAAGAAAAAGAGAAAACAAACAGGAAATATAAGGTTATGCATTATGGTTTATCAGGGTATTTTGCTCTAAAGCTGATGTTCTTAATTTACTTATGTCTCAGTTTCAGATCTGGCATCAGCCATGACCCCAGGGAAGGGGGGGAGGAGTGGCAATTATAGCTAGGAAGACCATCAAGCTGCGTAGGCTCGCTGCCACTGAGATTGCGGGTTGTGAGTCCCTTCTTATGAGGTTGGACCTAGGGGTACAGGTGAACTTGTTGCTCATGTACCTGCCTCCCAGCTGCGTGTCAACAGCCCTGCCTGTGCTACACGATGAGGTAGCCGGGCTGGCAGTGGAGTCCCCCAGACTTATCATCTTGGGGGATTTTAATCTACTGTCACTCGGTGAACCCTCTGCATTGGGTCAGGAGTTCATGGCCACCATGGACCTGATCTAAGTAGTTTAGGGCCCAACCCATGAGAGGGGGCACACTCTTGACATGGTATTCCTCTCAGGGTAGTTGAGTAATGATCTGATATTAAGGGGCTTAGAGACATTGCCTTTGTCATGGTCAGATCATTTTCTATTGCGGCTTGATTTTAAAGCTCCAATCCTTCCCCGCAGGGAGGTGGAACCGATTAGGAGGTTCCGACCCAGACACCTGATGGATCCAGAAAGTTTTCAAAGGGTGCTTGGGGTTTTGCCAGATTCACTTGTACACAGTTTGGCAGAGTCTCTTGCTGCAGCCTGGAATACGTCTGCGACGGAGGCTCTAGCCCAAATTGCGCCTTTGCTAACTCTCTATGGCAATCTCCTTGGTTTACTGAGGAGCTCCGGGGAATGAAACGCCAGAAGAGAAGTCTGGAGAAGTGTTGCAGAAAGATCAAATCTGAATCTGACTGAACACTTTTAAAAGCTCATATTGAGATTTACAAAGTGGCGATCAGGTCGACAAGGTGTGCATACAATGTCGGCCTGATTGCATCTGCGGAATCTTGCCTGGCCGCTTTGTTTAGGGTGACTTGCTCCCTCCTTAATCAGGGGGGAGCTGAGGAACCCTTGCAGGATAATGCTGAGGCATTCAACAAGATTTTTGCAGATAAAATCACTCAGATCCAGACTGATCTTGACTCCAATTGGAGGGCAGAGTCGGCTGACAATGAGTCAGTTGAGGTGAGAGGGGCTCGTCTTAGTCCACCTGTTTGGAATGAGTTTGACCTGGTGACACCTGATGAAGTGGACAAGGCCATTGGGGCTGTGAGTTCTACCACCTGTTTGTTGGACCCGTGTCCCTCCTGGCTGGTTTCGGCCAGCACAAAAGTGACACAGAGCTGGGTCCAGGAGATTCCCAATGCTTCTTTGAGGGAGGGGTCCTTCCTAGCTCTCTACAAGGAGGCACTTGGGCACCCCTCCTCAAGAAGCCTTCCCTGGACCCGGCCGTGTTTAATAAATATTGTCCTGTCTCCAACCTTCCCTTTATGGGGAAGGTTGCTGAGAAGGTGGTGTCACCCCAGCTCCAGCCGTCCTTGGAAGAAGCTGATTATCTAGGTCCTCAGCAGTCAGGATTCAGTCCCACCTACAGTATGGAAACTGCTTTGGTCACGCTGATGGATGATCTCTGGCGCGCCCAGGAGAGAGGTTTATCCTCTGTCCTGGTGCTTCTTGACCTCTCAGAGGCTTTCAATACCATTGATCATAGTATCCTTCTTTGCTGACTTGAGGGGTTGGGAGTGGGGGGCACCCTTTTATGGTGGTTCTCCTCCTACTTCTCTGGTCGGTCGCAGTCAGTGTTAGCGGGGGGTCAGAGGTCGACTCCCAGGTCCCTACCTTGTGGGGTACCTCAGGGGTCAGTCCCAGCCCCCCCGCTGTTTCATATCTACATGAAACTGTTGGGTGAGATCATCCAAGGGTACGGGGTGAGTTATCATCAGTACACTGATGATACTCAGCTGTACATCTCCACCCCATGACCACTCATCAAAACAGTGGAAGTGGTGTACTGGTGTCTGGAGGCTGTCAAGGTCTGGATGGGTGCCAGCAGGCTCAGACTCAATCCAAACAAGACAGAGTGGCTGTGGGTACTGCCTCCCAAGGACACATCCATCTGTCTGTCCATCACCCTGGGGGGGAATTATTGACCCTCTCAGAGATGGTTAGCAATTTGGGCATCCTCCTCGATCCACAGCTGATTTTAGAACACCATCTGTCAGCTGTGGCGAGGAGGACGTTTGCCCAGGTCTGCCTGGTGCACGAGTTGCAGCCCTTGGACAGGAAGTCTTTGCTTACAGTTACTCATGCCCTTATCACCTCGAGGTTTGACTATTGCAATGCTCTCTACATAGGGTTACCTTTGAAGAGTGTTTGGAAACTTCAGATCATCCAAAATGCAGCCGCGCGAGGGGTTTTGGGCCTTCCAAGACATGCCCATATCTCGTCATCACTCCACAGACTGCATTGGCGGTTGATCTGTCTCCAGACACAATTCAAAGTGCTGGTTATGACATATAAAGCCCTACATGGCATAGGACCAGACTATCTCCAAGACCGCCTTTTGCCACACGAATCCCAGCAACCGGTGAGGTCCCACAGATTTGATCTCCTTAGGGTCCTGTCGACCAAACAATGTCGGCTGGTGGGACCTAGGGGAAGAGTCTTCTCTCTGAGGGGACCGGCCCTCTGGAATCAGCTCCTCCCAGAGATTCGCAGTGCCCCCACCCTCCTTGCCTTCCAAAAAAGCTTAAAAACTCATCTTTCTCACCAGGTCTGGGGTTACTAGATCTTCCCCCTGACCAATGAATGTTTTTAGTACGATTTGTTGAATGAATGTTAATGGAAGATTTTTAAATTAGATTTTTAAGGATTGTTTTTATGTATATTAATTGGATTGATTTTACTACTGTCTCTTTGCATATGTTGTGAGCCACCCCGTGTCCTTGGAGAGGGGTGGCATACAAATCCAATTAAATAAATAATTAAAATAAATAAAGCGATCAATTTCTCTCTGGGCATTTATGTATTTCTCCTCCACCCCTTTGGCATGAGACAGAGGGAAGTGTTTCCAAGATGCTAGGTATATATATCAACAACAGCTGGTGTCAGGACATCACCATTATACAAAAATTCTGGGATGAAAACGTGGAGTCTTAATTACTAATTGCAAAACCTTTTATTCTCTTCAAGAGATTAATTCTTTCTTAATATCTGTGATTTACATCCCACTGCAAGCATCTATAAACAAGGCACTAAGAACCCTAGCTGATCAGATTACAGAGGCTGAAGCCAAATACCCTGATTCACTGGCCATTATGTTGGAAAGATTTAAACAAGGCAAACTTAAGAGATGAGCTACCAAAATACTTTCAACATGTAAATTGTCCCACCAGAGGCAATAATATCTTAGACCTTTGCTACACAACAATAAAAAATGCTCATCGGTCCTTACCAAGAGCAGCTGTGGGCCACTCTGATCATTGCATGATTCACCTTGTACCTGCTTACAAACAAAGATTTAAAGCCACAAAACCAACAATTAAATCAGTGAGGACTTCGACTGAAGAAGCAAAGTTAAAGCTACAGGCTTGCTTTGACTGCACAGTGGAATATTTTTAAAGACACCTCTGCAGACCTAGATGAACTCACAGATACTGTAACATCATATGTCAGCTTCTGTGAAAACCTATGTATACCAACCAGGAACTTGCAAATATACAGTAACAATAAACCTTGGTTCACAGCCAAATCTTCTACAACTGAACCCATCCCATTGGGTTTACATCCCCTAGTGATCACAGAAAAGGAAGGGAAAGATCTATTTCACAGACAGAAGCCTGAAAAAGCACCAGGCCCAGACAAGATAACTCCTTCTTGCTTAAAAGTCTGTGTTGACCAATTGCTACACCTAGAGCCAAGGTCAATTCAACCTCTTTTTACCTGCACAATGGGAAAGATTATACTGCAGAAGAATCACATCATAACTGTAATAAAATGATCTGTGATACCTCGTTGTGCTGTGTTATCTGACTGGGAAAAGTTGATCTTGTATCATAACAAAAACCTTGGTAATCAAATATGATGGGAAGCAGAGGGCACTTATCTCATATCATATCATCAGTCATTTAAATCAGGAATATGCATCATATGTAATATGTATAATCCTTTGCAAAATGCTGGGTTACCCAGCAGATCAAATAGAAGAGGCTGTTTTCCTTTTCTGTGCATGTTGCTCTACAAACTCAAAAGAAAGCAGTAAACACTGAGAAAATCAACTGAACATTTAAAAATGTGTCACAAATACCATTGACTGGTGCTAATGATTGATACGGGCTGCTGCCAGCGTCCTAGGTATCAACCAAGTACAGTATGTTCTTAAAATATATGATATTCCAAGTAGCCAGTTTTTTGCAGTTGCACAGGTATTATTGCAGGAAGCTGCATTTTCTTGATGTGTTTGAAATTCTTGGACATGGTACTAAGTGCCCCAATGACAATGGATATCACCATTACATTTTTCACAGGGATAGGTTCCTCCTGGTTCAGACCAGTTCACCTGAACCAGCAGCAACCTGCTGGTGACATCACGATGATGTTACCAAACCAGATCGGTTGGTTCTGGTTCATTGACATTGCCATCTTCTCTTTTAAAAAAAAATTAAAAATGATTTTTTTTCTTCTTCTGAGCATGTGCAGAAGCTGAGTTTCTGACAATGTGCATGCAGACACCATCTTGAGGAAGAAAACCAGCAGCAAGGTAAATTAGAACCCAGCCCTGCTTGGATCCCCTCAACTTTTCAGTCCCAGAAATGGTGCCTGGCTGCAAAATAGGAGACGGGCATTTTTCAGCTGAAAAGGGGCATTTCTTCCCATTTTTATTTGGTTTTCCCTCTGATCCTGAAAGCAAAAGGAAGTGAGGGGGGAAGAAGGATAGCTCAGACTATTGCTATGATTTTTTGCTCCTATATTCTATTGTTTAGGTATAAATTTTGTTAATGTAGAAATTTTACTTAGATCCTATTAAACAACCGAACTAGCTGCCTGACTACAATCACGATTGTGTATCCATTAGGAGTAAATTCCACTGAAAGAGAATAGGCTTACTGCCAAGTAAACTTTTTAAAGGTTAGTCCTTTTCTTCCCTTCCCTTATGTTTTATGTAGTTGAGAGATAGGGTATTGAATTGATTAGTATCAGGTATATTTTAGAGAGAAATGAAAACTTCTGTAACAACAGATACTTTGTGCCCAGATGAGTGTGTGTGAGAGAGGTGGGGGGAGGGAGGGACGGACGGACGGAAGGAAGGAAGGAAGGAAGGAAGGAGAGATAGAGAGAAATAAAGAAATAAAGATAGAAAAACAGAAAAACAGAAAATAAGATAAAGAGGAAGAGGAAGGAAAGGAGAGGGAGAGGGAGAGAAAGAGAGAGAGAGAGAGAAAGAGAAGAGGAAGGATGCACCACAAACCCTGGCACTATACAGGACACTTTGAAACTGCACAGTGATTTAGGGCTGGTCATCTAGTCCAACCCCCTACTACAGCAGGAAACTTTACATTGTCTGGATTATTTAGGTGCCTCTAACAAAGAAAAAAATTGCCAGAGAGGAGAAGGAGTTTACTAGGATAAGGCTGCCATGGAGAGAAAGGTAGAGATTGTCCTTGACTTATGACCACAATTGAGCCCAAAATTGTGCTTGCTAAGTAAGAGCATTGTTAAGTGAGTTTCACCATATTTTACTCAATCCATGACATCTCCTGGCTCTAATAGTCATGTGCAGGCTAGGAAAGAACACCTGAAGGCACGTGTAAATTTCTAATATACAGAAGTTATAATTAAATGTGTGGAAGAAAGTGGACTCTGGATGTGTTTTTCCAAATGTAGTAAGTGAGGTTGAATGTGTATAGTTTCAGAAGAACTGTGTGGGTGTGGATGTGCACATACACATACAGTTTATATACTAGATAATTATATTTTTGTGTTCCTGTGTGTAATATGTATGTACACATATGGCATACTGTATATACATAGGATTAAATAGTATATTTTAGATGTTCAGTAGTTGTAAATAAATAGGGAAATTGTATCTCGTTGAGGCCTTTGAGGCAAGGAGAGGCCAGGCACTCTAACTCTTGACATGAATGATGTCAAGTTGGCGAAGCCCACCTATTCACATTACTACCCAGTCTCATGATCACCGAGCCACTCCCACAAAATTAAGCCATGCCCACAAAATTAAGTTACATCCACAGTGATAGTAAAAAAATTTGGAACCCACTCCTGATGTTTCATCCATAGCTTTGTAGTTTCAATGGCTGGCCAGGTTGCAATATTTTGTAATTTTTTTCACTTCTTTTTCTTCGATTCTGGTACAGCATCTCCTGGTACAGCAATATTAATAAACTGTATTCTTTGGCCCTCAACAACTGTGATACCTGGCATGTTGTGTTCCAAATGATGATCTGTCTGTATTCGAAAGTCCCACAAGATCTTCTCTGTCTTGTTTTCAGTAACTTTTTCCACTTTGTACTTGACTTTTAGGAAAAATACCTGTTTACATACATGTTTACATAATGCCAGTGGACTAACTTAGCAACTCAATCATGTCTAACTTTGTAATCAGTTTACACAATTTTGCTGCACTAACATATTAAGTGTGAAACAGTTTCAACTTTGTTGTTGCAAAGTCGGCAAATTGGATTGTCAGTGGATTTTTGTATTTTCGCTTTCATGGTATTAGTTTGTAGTGCTTGTTTTTGAACAGCCAAAAATCTTCCATTTCTTTCTTGATCATTCCCATCTTAAGCCATATCTATGTAAGGTTATTTCACATTTTCCTTCAATGTTTTTCAAGTGTTGTCCATGCAAAGTTTCATTGTGTTCAATAAATATTTGTGGAAGAAAAAAATGTGGTGCATTACTTTCTGGGCAACCTTCATACATCCAACTAAAGAAGACCACCCCTTAGTAAGCATATGGGTCAACATAAAAGAAAAAAAGTGTGACACAACAATAGGAGTATACTGCAGTACTGCAGGCCACTAAAGCTGACTGTAGATCTGTAGATCAGCGGTTCAAATCTCATCACCGGCTCAAAGTTGACTCAGCCTTCCATCCTTCAAAGGTGGGTAAAATGAGGACCCGGATTGTGGGGGCAATATGTTGGCTCCGTTAAAAAGTGCTATTGCTAACATGTTGTAAGCCACTCTGAGTCTAAGGAGAAGGGCGGCATTAAAAAATTGAATAAATAAATAATAGACTACCAAACCAAACTGAAACAATGGACAGCCTTTTTACAAACCAATTAATGGAAATATGTAGGAAACACAACACAATAATAATGGGAGACTTTAATTATCCAGACAACAATTGGAAAACCAACTCAGCACCAAGTGAAAAATCAAACAGATTGCTAACCTGCCTTGCAGACAACTTTGTTGCCCAAAAGGTGGAAGTGGGAACTAAGGAACAGCCACATTGGATCTAATACTTACAAACAGAGAAGAAATTATAGAAGGAGTCAAAATTGAAGGGATGTTGGGTGAGAGTGACCACGTCATACTAAAATTCAACAATATGCAAACACAAACAGCTGGACCTAACAACCTCAAAATCTTGAACTTCAGAAAAGTGGACTTCAACAAGACATAGATATATCTTGCTATAAGATATAAGAGATAACCTGAGAAAAATCCTCTGGATGGAAGTCCTAAATGGCAGATCTACACAAGAAGTTTGGGAGGCCCTGAAAAACACAATCATAAAAGCCCAGAACAACACAATCCCAATGAAAAAGAAAAAGAAAAACATGAAATTTAAAAAGAAAGCAACATGGCTAAACAAAGACTTCACAGGCAAACTAAATGAAAACAGACAAATATAAAAAATGGAAAGAGGGACACATAACTAAGGCAGAGTTCCAACAAATAGCCAGAAACTTCAGAGAAAAACTAATGACAACAAAGACCCAATATGAGCAAAATCTTGCAATAAAAGTCAATGACTTTTCCAACACATAAACAACAATGACTCTTCCAACACATAAACAACAAGAAAAAAAATCAAGGAAAAGTCGGCACACTAAAAAGAGAAGATGGCAAAGAAATAAAAGACAACAGAGATAAAGCAGAATGCTCAATACTTATTTTGCATCAGTTTTCATACAAAAAGAAACCACCAACGAACAAACCTGCAACACAGCTGCAAAAACAGTATTGGAACAGAACTCAATATAAATAAAACCACAGTAAGAGACCACCTGATAGTACTCAACAAGTACAAATCACCAGGACCAGATGGACTACGTTCCAGAGTCCTAGAAGAATTGGCAGATGTCATCATAGAACCACTGCTCCACACAGTGAAGGGCTACCAAAATTTTTACTACTACACTGTGGGTGTGGCTTGTGCAAGATGCTTTGCATTTTCTTTCAACATATTTCAGTGCAAAATGGGTGCTCTGGGGTGCAGCTCCATTTTTGCTACCCCACTGCATCCCCCCCCCCATCTGGGCAGCAGCCCACCCCTGGCTCCACATCTTCCAAAAATCATGGATCACAGGAGAACTACCGGAAGATTGGAAATAAGCCAATGTAGTCCCAATTTACAAAAAAAAAGGGTGGGGGGAAACAGACCCAGGTAACTACAGACCAATCAGTCTAATATCAACACCAGGAAAAATACTAGAAATAATAATGAAAAAGCAGCTTTGCCACTACTTGGAAACAAACAAGATAATAACGAACAGCCAATATGTCAGGAACAAATCATGCCAAACCAATCTCATATCATTTTTTAACTCTATGACCAAATCAATGCAGTGGACCAAGTATACTTGGATTTCAGTAAAGATTTTGATAAAGTGGACCACAACCTACTAAAGTGGAAAAAAGTGGGATAGACTACAACACAACAAGATGGATTAACAATTGGCTGACAACCACACCCAAAGAGTAGTCTTCAATGTATCCAAATCCACATGGAAAGAGAGGTTACCACAAGGTTCAGTCCTAGGCCCAGTACTCTTCAATATATTCATTAATGACCTATATGAGGGAATAGAGGGGAAACTAATCAAATTTGCAGATGACACCAAGCTGGCAGGGGTAGCCAACACCCTAGAGGATAGGCTCAAAATAGAGAAGGATCTTTATAGACTATGGACTCGATAGACTACTGTGGGCTCAAACTAACAAAATTAACAAAATCCTACAGCTAGGTAAGAAAAACCTAAGACACACATACAAACTGGGCGAAACTACACTAAACAGTAGCAACTGTGAGAGAGATCTCAGAGTCTTGGTGGATAACCAAGTAAATATGAGTAGTATTGGGCGAACCGAACTCGCACAATTTGGGTCCGTACCAAATTTTGTGTCGTTCGTGACACTGAACCCGAATTTTTTTAAAACTCCAGGCAAAGTTCGGGTTCGGCCGGGAGGAGAGTGGGGAATCCCATTGTCGCATTCCCCACCTACTTTTGCTTGCTGTGCTGCAAGCAAAAGGAGCTGGGAAACCCTACAATGGAATTCCGGGGGCGGAGCTTTGACATCACGTATACTTCCTCCTGATCTCCCTTTACTTGGTTGGAAGAGAGGGCAGAAGCATCATTGGTTCTATAGTGTGATGGTTAGCACTCTGGACTTTGAATCCAGTGATCTGGGTTCAAATCTCGGTGGAACCTCCTTTTTTTTTAAAAAAAAAATTAATTTCTTTATTTTTTTAATTATTATGATTATTATTATTATTATTATCATCATCATCATCATCATCATCATGATCATTAATTATTTCCATGGGCACATCGGAAAGGTTCCCTTTTGCCCCCAAAGAGCTGGAGGGTCCTTTGATGCTTTCTTTTTTTCCCCACTAAGAAAGCATTAAAAGGACCCAAACCCCTTTTATTATATAAAGAAGCATGATGATGATGATGATGATGATGATGATGATAATAATAATAATAATAATAATAATAATAATACCTGTCATTAGATACACAGCTGGCATAGTGAACTGGACTCAAGCAGAGCCTGACAACTTGGACAGAAAAACCAGAAAATTAATGACGATCCATCATCCACTACACCCTCGCAGTGACGTTGACAGGCTGTATTTACCAAGGAAAATAGGCGGCAGAGGATTTTTGCAAGTGAAGCAGACAGTGGAAGAAGAGAAGCATGCATTAGCTGACTATGTGAAGGAGAGCAAAGAGTCAGCATTGATGGAGGTCAACAATAGGAAGCTTCTCAAGGTGTAGCAAACTAAGGACCAGTACAGAAAAACTGTATCTCAATGTCGTATAGACAGTTGGAGGAACAAAGCATTGCATGGCCAGTTCTTGGAGAAGATTGAAGGCAAAGTGGATAAAGAAAAGACCTGGTCATGGCTTACAAGTGGAACACTGAAAAAGGAGACAGAAGGACTAATACTGGCGGCACAAGAACAGGCCATTAGAACAAATGCTGTCAAAGCCAGAATTGAAAAATCAAGAGACGATCCAAAGTGCAGACTCTGTAAAGAAACAGATGAAACAATTGATCACATACTCAGCTGCTGCAAAAAGATCACACAGACTGACTACAAGCATAGTCATGATGCTGTGGTACAGATGACCCACTGGAACTTGTGCCGGAACTACCATCTACTAATGGCAAAGAACTGGTGGGATCATAAGCCCAAAAAAGTGGTTGAAAATGAGCAAGCAAAATTACTGTGGGACTTCCAACTTCAGACTGACCGAATTCTGAAGCATAACACACCAGACATCCTGATTGTGGAGAAAAAGGAAGTATGGATCATTGACATCGCAATCCCAGGGGACAGCAGAATTGAGGAAAAGCAGCTAGAAAAATTAGTGAAATACGAAGATCTAAAAATCGAGCTGCAACGACTCTGGCATAAGCCATTGAAAGTGGTCCCAGGGGTACTTGGCACACTGGGCACAGTGCCAAAGGATCTCAGAGGACATTTGAAAACCATCAGAATTGACAAAATTTCCATCTGTCAATTGCAAAAGGCCACTTTACTGGGATCAGCAAACATAATTCGCCACTACATCATGCAGTCCTAGGTGCTTGGGAAGCGCCCGACTGGTGATGAAATACGAAATGCAGCATAGTGATCTCATTTGCTGTGTTGTATTGACATAATAATAATAAATTAAAAAATTAAAAATTAAAATTTTTTTTAAAAAGGAGGTGCCACTGAGATTTGAACCTGGATCGCTGGATTCAAAGTCCAGAGTGCTAACCATTACACTATAGAACCAGCAATGCTTCTGCCCTCTCTTCTAAGCAAACAAAGGGAGGTCCTTTCAGCAAAAGGAGCTGGGAAATCCCACAATGGGATTCCGAGGGCGGAGCTTCGATGTCATGGAGTGTTCGGGTTCAGGTTCGGCAAACTCACCCAAATTCATGGCAAGTTCGGTCGAACTCGCCGAACCCGAACACCGTTGGGTTCGCCCACCACTAAATATGAGTCAGCAATGTGCAGCAGTGACTAAAAAAGCCAACTCAATTTTAAGCTGCATCAACAGAGAGATACACTCCAAGATTAGGGAGGTACTAATACTATAATGCCCTAGTTAGACCAAACCTAGAGTACTGCATTCAATTTTGGTCACCACACTATAAAAAAGACATGAAATCAGTGAAGAGCTGCCTGTCGCCAGTGGTCCTGGCAAAGGGCTCAGGTGTGCATGCATGCAGCGTGCACGTGTGCACACTGGCATGAGATTTGGCTTCTGTGCATCTGTAGGAAGTGCAATCTCACATGAGGATGATTGCGTGTGAGAGTTCACCGTTTATCGGTGATTTCTTTGCTTTCTGCACGGAAGAAAAAAATGCTGAAAATCAGCAAAATCTCTCACATTTGAGCATCCTTGCATTAGATCTTGCTTCTTGCTCATGTGCAGAAGCTGAATCTCACACAGGGTCTCACAGACACACACATGTCAGGTGCACAGACACACATACATCAGGTGCACAGTCCCAATTGGAAAAATGGAGATGCGCACACATCTCTGTGTTCCTACACAGAGATGTGTGTGCATCTCCATTTTTCCAATTGGGACTGTGCACCTGATCATTCCAGCTCAGTCCATTACTGATTGAAACTCTAGAGAAAGTATAGAAGAGAGCAACCAGAATAATAAAGGGACTGGAAACCAAGACATATGAGGAAAGGTTGCAGGAACTGGGCACAGATAGTCTGGCAAAGAGGAGGTCCGGGGGGACATGATAGCAGTCTTCAGAGAGGAGCGGGTCACACAATTTTCCAGGCCACCAGAGAGCCAGATTAGGAGCCACGGATGGAAGCTAACCAAGGAAAAATTCAACCTGGAAATAAGAAAGAACTTTCTGATGGTGTAAATGATCTCTCGACACTTTCAAAAAGAGATTGGACTGCCATCTGTCAGGGATGGTGTAGGGTCTCCTGCTCGAGTAGGGGGTTGGACTAGATGACTGGCAAGGTCCCTTCCAACTCAAATAATAAATAAATAAATAATCAATCAATTAATCAATCTATATATCAATCAATCTACTGTGCTAAATGGAACTTGCTTCCAGAGAAATGAACCAAGGATTCTTGTTTCGCTAAAATGTGGCATTCTATTGTAATATATTGATTTGGTTTAAATAATTAAATTTCATAATATTCAGCAGCTGTGTGTTGTATTTAATAGAAAACTGGAGAAAAATCTCAAAAATATTTTAACTTTGAATTTCTGCTTTTTAAAACAAGAATTTAATAAGTACCATTAAAAGAGACATTAATTTAATCTGCCATATTAAATGGAACAAAAGTGGCTAGTTCAAATGTATGATGTTTATTGATACACAGCTGTGAAAAATTTACAGTGATATAATTTAGATTATGTCTCCTAATGTTATGTCTTCTTTGCAGTTTTCTTTAAAACATTTAGCTGACAAACTAACATACTTGCTTTTGTGTCTCCAACTGCAGATGGATACACAACTGATGATATTGAGTTCTACTGGAATGGAGGGGAATCTGCTGTTAGTGGAGTTAGTAAAATTGAGCTCCCTCAGTTCTCGATTATTGATTACAAAATGATCTCAAAACGAGTAGTGTTTGCAACAGGTAAGTACCGAGCAGCTGCAAACATATACTAGAAACATTACCAGAAAACAAATACATTTGTGACACGACTTCATTTCATTTGTTTTAAATAGGGGCTTACCCCCGTCTGTCCCTGAGTTTTCGACTGAAAAGAAATATTGGCTATTTCATTCTGCAAACCTACATGCCTTCTACACTAATTACAATTCTGTCTTGGGTATCCTTCTGGATCAACTATGATGCATCGGCTGCAAGAGTTGCACTAGGTAAATTATTTATTGGATGATGCCTACTGTTGGAAACTTTGGAGTGGTTGGGGGATAATTTCTTGTTTAGTTTGAACCCAGCAACCTTCCAGTCAATTCATTTATTCAGATTAGAGCACAATGCACAGATTATGTCGCACAGTTCAGCTAGTGTGTGTGTGTGTGTTTGTATACATACATACATACATGTATACATACATGCATACATATATACATACATATATACATACATACATACATACATATATATATATATATATATACAGTATCTATGTATCTAGATAGATAGACAGACAGACAGACAGACAGACAGACACACACACACACACACACACACACACACACACATATATATATATATAGTAAAGGCGAAAGATTTATACGATCTGAAGAGAAACCAGAAGGTCTTGGCATATTCAGGTTTCTTCCTGTGTAAGTTTCAGAGATTTCTTGTGACGTTTCAACACTGTGTTCGCCCTAGCACAAGGACAAAAGCAACAGCCTGAAGATGACGAGTGGGACCTTGTCGAAACGTCGCCAGAAATCTCTGAAACTTACATGGGAAGAAACCCGAATATGCCAAGACCTTCATACCTGTACCCGTGAAAATCTACGAATGTGTATATACATACAGTGGTACCTCTACTTACGAACTTAATTCATTCCGTGACCAGGTTCTTAAGTAGAAAAGTTCGTAAGAATTGATTGATTGATTGATTGATTGATTGATTTTGTCCAATACACAATGAGGGTTTTAGTGGGTATACACATAGTAAAATACATAATGAAGGTTATAGAGCATATACTCATAGTAAAATATATCTGAGAAAGAATAAAAGAGAAGATATAGGAATAAAATATATCAATGAAAGAATAGAAGAAGAGATATAGGAATAGAAGAAAGGTATAGGAGATATAGGAAAGCAATAGGACAGGGGACGGAAGGCACTCTAGTGCACTTGTACGCACCCCTTACTGACCTCTTAGGAATCTGGATATGTCAACCGTGGATAATCTAAGGGTAAAGTGTTGGGGGTTTGAGGATGACACTATGGAGTCCAGTAATGAGTTCCATGCTTCGACAACTTGGTTACTGAAGTCATATTTTTTACAGTCATGTATGGAGTAGTTCATATTAAGTTTAAATCTGTTGTGTGCTCTTGTGTTGTTGTGGTTGAAGCTGAAGTAGTCGCCAACAGGCAGGATGTTGCAGCATATGATCTTGTGGGCAATACTTAGATTATGTTTAAGGCGTCTTAGTTCTAAGCTTTCTAGGCCCAGAATTGAAAGTCTAGTCTCATAGGGTATTCTGTTTTGAGTGGAGGAGTGAAGGGCTCTTCTGGTGAAGTATCTTTGGACATTTTCAAGGGTGTTAATGTCTGAGATGCAATATGGGTTCCAATGATGAGCTGTATTCGAGGATGGATCTGGCAAAAGTTTTGTAAGTTCTGGTAAGTAGTGAGAGATTGCCAGAGCAGAAGCTATGCAGGATTAGGTTTACAACTCTTGAAGCCTTCTTGGCTATGTTGTTGCACTGGGCTTTGTCACTTAAATCTTTTGTTATTAGTATACAGTGATCCCCCGGTTATTGCGTCCCCGACCATTGCGAACAGGGTAATTTGCGATTTTTGAACCCGGAAGTCAAAACACCATCTACGCATGCGTGCCCTTTTTTTCTATGGGCACGCATGCGTAGATGGCGCCCGGCAGATCAGCTGCTGGGCGGCTTCCCTGGGTCTTCCCCCTCTTGCTGGCGGGAGGGCGAAGCCCCCCCAGCACCCGCTCGCCCGCCCTTCACCCTTCGCCCGGGAAGTTCGCCAGGAGTCAGCGGAGAATGGCGCGCCTGCTTTAAAACGATCGGAGCCGGACGATCGTTTTAAAGCAGGCGCGCCGTTCTCCGCTGACTCCTAAAGCGGGGAAGCGATCGGAGCCGGCTCCGATCGTTTTAAAGCAGGTGCGCCGTTCTCCGCTGACCCCTAAGGCGGGGAAGCGATCGGAGCCGGCTCCGATCATTTTAAAGCAGGCGCGCCGCCCCCAATCTTCGGCTCCTCGCTAGCGCTGCGGAAGTTAAAAACACCATCTGCACATGCGCAGATGGTGTTTTTACTTCCGCAGCACTACTTCGCGAAAACCCGCTTGTTGCGGGGGGTCCTGGAACGGAACCCTCGCAACGAGCGGGGGATCACTGTACTAAGGTCTTTAACCGAGTGGGGGTTATCTGTGATAATTTGATTATTCAGTTCGTATTTGGAGTTCAGATTCTTTTTCACAATGTGAAATAGCTTCCAAAGAAGAAGCAATTTTTCCCATAGGAATCAATGTAAAAGCAAATACAGTGGTACCTCTATTTATGAACTTAATTCGTTCCATGACCAGGTTCGTAAGTAGAAACGTCCATAAGTAGAAGCAATTTAATCAATGTAAAATCAATGTAAATCAATGTAAAACCAAAGAATGCATGCAAACACATCCCAAAACTCATCCCTTTTGCCTTATTACCACCAGCATTCGGATCCTTGTCCGGGGGGGCGGGGGGAGGAAGCGGGGAGGAGACAGCAGAGGCTGCCAGTAAGGAGCCTCGTGGATTAACATGCGTGGGAAGCTGCCTGGCGGTGCTTTGGCCTCAGACAAAGCTCCCTAGCTTGCACTCCATGCCTGGCACCCACTTCCTCCAGGGGAGTCCCTTCAAGGCACCCAAAGCAGCTGGCTTTAACTCCCCACTCCCCCCACAGGCTCGAGAACTGTCTTAATTGGAAGGAGCGGCAGAAGGAGAAGCGGAAGCGAGGAGGAGAGATGCGTGTCCTCCTCCTCCTTCTCCATTCTGGGGGGGCTCTGGCACGAGAGACACTGCAATGGAACGCTACACACTACAACGACTGTGAGGGACTCCCATCTCTCCCCCCCAAGACTTTCTCCTGTCCTCATCTCCAGCAGCTGTGCTCCTTCCCGCCGATCAAGAAGCCTTTTCACTTTTTTTTAGCCTCATTTATTCCGTGGAGAGCAGGATCAATAGGAGAAGGAGGGAACACGTCTCTTCTCCTTGTTTCCACTTCTCCTTCCACCACTCCTTCCAATTAAGCAGTTCTTGAGCCTGTGAGGGGAGTGGGGAGTTAAAGCCAGCTGCTTTGGATGCCTTGAAGGGACTCCCCTTGAGGAAGGGGATGCCAGGCATGGAGTCCGAGCCAAGGAGCCTGGTCTGAGACTGAACCGCCGGTCCTTGCCACGGCCGGGATTCCCCGCCTCCGGACTGCCACTGCAGGCAAAGAGAAAATCCCAGGCACTTCGGCTGGTGACAGTTGGCATTGGTAGTCCAGAGGCAGGGAGTCCCAGTGGGGGCGGCAAGCAAAGGAGAAATCCCGGCAGCGGTAGTCACAAGGCAAGGGAATCTCTGCGGCAGTAAAAATTTAAATGTTTTAATGCAATGGGGGAATATTTAAATAATGAATTAAAGGGGAGGGATAAAATGGCAGGAGCAAGCACCCAGTGGACTGTATTAAAAAAGGCCATCTTAAAAGCCACAAGACTTTATGTAAAGCAAGTAACTAAAGGTAAAAGGAAGAAGAAACCGCTATGGTTTAGCAATGATGTAAGGGCTATAGTCAATGAAAAAAAGGCTGCCTATAGGAGGTATAAAGAGTCTGGAAGTATAGCTGATAGAGAGGTGTATAAAATGAGACAGAAGGAGGCGAAACAGATAATATATGCTGCTAAAGCCTCAAAAGAGGAAGAAATAGCAAAATCTGTAAAGAAGGGGGATAAAACCTTCTTCAGATATATTAGTGATAGGAAGAAGAAAAACTGCAGCATCACAAAGCTTAGTACCGGGAATAATACATACATTGATGGGAATAAGGAGATCGCTGACCATTTCAATAGCTACTTCTGTTCAGTTTTCTCAAAAGACACCTTACAAAATAATAATAATACTATAGAGGGATATAGCATTGCTTCCAGCTGTACGGATTCAGCTCCAGTGATCTTAGAAGCCGATGTCTTAGAAGAACTTGAAAGATCAAAGATAAATAAGGCAATGGGTCCAGATGGCATCCACCCCAGAGTTCTTAAAGAACTCAGATCTATCATTGCTACCCCCCTGACTGATTTGTTTAACAAATCACTGTTAACAGGAGATGTTCCTGAGGATTGGAGAATGGCCAGTGTTGTGCCTATCCACAAGAAGGGCAGTAGAGAAGAAGCTGGTAACTACAGGCCAGTTAGCTTGACATCAGTTGTAGTTAAAATGATGGAGACTCTACTCAAAAAGAGGATAAATCAGCATCTAAAAAACAATAACTTATTGGACCCAAATCAGCATGGCTTTACTGAAGGCAAATCGTGTCAGACTAATCTCATTGAGTTCTTTGACTATGTCACAAAGGTGTTGGATCAAGGTGGTGCCGTGGATATTGCCTATCTGGACTTCAGCAAAGCCTTTGATACGGTTCCACATAAAGAGCTGATAGATAAATTAGTGAAGATTGGACTTAATCCCTGGATAGTTCAGTGGATTTCAAGCTGGCTGAAGCATAGACATCAGAGAGTTATTGTTAATGGCGAGTATTCTGAGCAGAGTCAGGTTACAAGCGGTGTGCCACAAGGGTCTGTTCTGGGTCCTATTCTTTTTAATATGTTTGTGAGTGACATAGGGGAAGGTTTGGTAGGGAAGGTTTGCCTATTTGCCGATGACTCTAAAGTGTGCAATAGGGTTGATATTCCTGGAGGGGTCTGTAATATGGTAAATGATTTAGCGTTACTAGATAAATGGTCAAAGCAATGGAAACTGCAGTTTAATGTTTCCAAATGTAAAATAATGCACTTGGGGAAAAGGAATCCTAAATCTGAGTATTGCATTGGCAGTTCTGTGTTAGCAAAAACTTCAGAAGAGAAGGATTTAGGGGTAGTGATTTCTGACAGTCTCAAAATGGGTGAACAGTGTGGTCGGGCGGTAGGAAAGGCAAGTAGGATGCTTGGCTGCATAGCTAGGGGTATAACAAGCAGGAAGAGGGAGATTGTGATCCCCTTATATAGAGCGCTGGTGAGACCACATTTGGAGTACTGTGTTCAGTTCTGGAGACCTCACCTACAAAAAGATATTGACAAAATTGAACGGGTCCAAAGACGGGCTACAAGAATGGTGGAAGGTCTTAAGTATAAAACGTATCAGGAAAGACTGAATGAACTCAATCTGTATAGTCTGGAAGACAGAAGGAAAAGGGGGGACATGATCGAAACATTTAAATATGTTAAAGGGTTAAATAGGGTTCAGGAGGGAAGTGTTTTTAACAGGAAAGTGAACACAAGAACAAGGGGACACAATCTGAAGTTAGTTGGGGGAAAGATCAAAGGCAACATGAGAAAATATTATTTTACTGAAAGAGTAGTAGATCCTTGGAACAAACTTCCAGCAGACGTGGTTGGGAAATACACAGTAACTGAATTTAAACATGCCTGGGATAAACATATATCCATCCTAAGATAAAATACAGGAAATAGTAAAAGGGCAGACTAGATGGACCAAGAGGTCTTTTTCTGCCGTCAGTCTTCTATGTTTCTATGTTTCTATGTTTCTATGTTTCTAAAAGAGTGCACACACAGTAAGAGAGCACATGCACCCAGCCTCAGGTTTATAAGGTGAAAATGGTTCGGAAGTAGAGACAAAGAAATTTTAAACACTGGATTCGTATCTCGAAAAGTTTGTCAGTAGGGGCATTTGTAACTAGATGTACCACTGTAATGTGTGCGATTGGGGAAACCACTGGGATGGTGGAGGACCTGTTTTCTCCCTGGAGAGTCCTAGAGAGGCCCCATGGAGGCTTCTCCCTGCTTTTTCCAGCCTTGTTTCCTCCCAAGAGACTCCTAGAGAGGCCCCACAGAAGCTTCTTCCTGCCTTTTCCAGTTACAATTTCAGAGGCTTGGGTTCGTAAGTGAAAAATGATTTGCAAGAAGAGGCAAAAAAATCTTGAACACGCAGTTCATATCTGGAAAAGTTCGTAAGTATAGATGTTTGTAGGTAGAGGTACCACTCTGTGTGTGCGTGTGTGTGTTTGTGTGTGTGTGTGTGTGTATGTTTGTTTATTTTCATAGATTTTCGTGGGTATAGGTATGTAGGTCTTGGCATATTCGGGCTTCTTCTGAATATGCCAAGACTTTCTGAGCACAAAGCTGAAAGAACCAGCCTGAAGATGATGAGTGGGACCTTGTCGAAACATCACCAGGATTCTCTGAACCTTACACGGGAAGAAACCTGAATGTGCCAAGACCCCCCCCCACACACACACACACACACACTGCTCAAAAAAAATAAAGGGAACACTTAAACACCACAATATAATGCCAAGTAAATCAAACTTCTGTGAAATCAAACTGTCCACTTAGGAAGCAACACTGACTGACAATCAATTTCACATGCTGTTCTGGAGGTATCATCACGTTTGTTCATATTGTGGGGGTGTTTTTCTATTTCAATGGCTTCCATGATTATTCTTTTGTTATAGTGTTCACAAACATGATGATACCTCCCACCTACCAGACATCTGGACACCAGCCCTCATTAACAAACATATCCCAGCCATACAAACTGAAACCAGACCCAGAACAACACAGGACACGACCAGCAATCATCCCCACCACACCCAAACCCACACCCACCCTACAGACCAAATACAACCACCACCCAGAAGCCAAACTACAGCAGTGCCTCCAACTGTTGCAGCCCCCTCTGACATGCACACAGAGCAAACTGACAAACACCATAAACACATGACCAGACCACAAACTCACAGCCAAACCAAAATTGTTACACCCCAGATACACATTACAAAACAGCTAAGTAGTCTGCAAGCTCCAACTACTCAGGATATCAGCTCCAATCCACAAACATCAACTAATCAGCATACATCAATTACATCAATGACCCCAGGTGTTACCTCACTGACTCACCAGGAAGTTTCAACAAAGCTTGCAGCTGCTGAGCCAGCACTCCATATCCACCCACCAGTATTTCTAGAGGGAAGGTAGCTCAGGTCATACTGTGTTCGCCCTAGCACAAGGACAAAAACACCAACCTGAAGATGACGAGTGGGACCTCGCTGAAACATCACCACAAATCTCTGAAACTTACACAGGAAAAAACTGAATATGCCAAGACCTTCATACCTATACCCGTGAAAATCTATGAAAACATATATGTTTATATGTTACATATATAGATTATGGTTTGTCAGCTATAATGGTTTATCTACCTTGGATATGGCCCCTGATGGGGCTAAGAGGCAGAAAAGAAGCAGTATGCTCCTCCCATATTTGGGTATACTAGGGTGATTCAACAGGAAAAACAACATATACTGTAACTCTTCCCTGGTACAAGCTGAGAGGAGGAGATCCTGTGGACTAGAGGTTAAAGCCACTACCTTACAAGGCAGACTCTGTGGGTTCAAATCCCAGTACGGGTATCACTAGCTGATGAGAGCATATGAAGCTCTCATTACTATACTAGCCAAATTCCTTTTCATTATCAGCAAAATATGTTGCAGACAGACAGACAGACAGACAGACAGGTAGATACTTATTTATTAAATATCATCAAAGATAAAAAACATTTCATTTGTCAAAATGGGAAAAAAGGTAGGCAAAAGCAAGGGCAAATGTGAATAATAGGTAAGAGAAAAATGGAATTAAAAGCAACAATTTAAAAGAGACGGTTTGCAGTAGTGGCTCAGGCATCAGTTTACAACCAGAGGTGTGCGTTCTAGTCCCACCTTGGATACAAAACCAGTTGGTGGCCTTAGGCCAGTCATAGCGATGGACGACGGAGAAAACACACGGACCATAGAGCTAGGATTTAATGGATCACTTTATTTATTAAATCAGCACCTGAAGAGGTGAAATAAATGTATATCAAAAGGCACAGGTTTTCCAGAGATGATTAGCATGGATAATTCCAAAGATAGGGCCTTTGATTGTTCCAGCTCTAACCCTTTTATGTATGTAACAGCAGCAGCAAAGAGAAGAAAATAAAGCCTCAGTCAATCTATTCTGCACAAAGGAAACAGCTTGATGGATGGGGTGGTGAGGTGATTCCCCATCTCATTAGCTTCATGCACTAATTTGTATATTGTAATTGGTCAAATTAAGCATTACTGTACTTCATACTCCTAATCCTTCTCCCTGCCTGAGGAAGTAGTCCCAGAATAATAGCTTGGTAAATGTGGCATTTACCACCACATCATCTATTTGCCAGTATAAAAATTTTACTTGTTTCTTTTATTGTATGTCCTTCATATGATATGGTTTAATATCTGGCTATTTCCTACTGGGTCTAGATTGCTTTGTGTCTGAAGTTCTGATACATCCATTGTTATCCTCATGTAATGTGTTAGTTGCCAAAGTAAAGTTCAGGTGCTACAGTATCAAATGACCACACGTGAGAAGGTGAAACATTAGAGAAGAGAGCAACCAAGATGATAAGGGGATTGGAAACTAAACATACGAAGAGAGGTTGCGGGAACTGGGCATGAATAGTCTAGTGATGAGAAGTACCACGGGAGACATGATAGCAATCTTCTTGAGGGGCTGCCACAGAGGGGCTGCCACAGAGAGGAGTGGGTCAGACTGTTTACCAAAGCACCAGAAAGCCAGACAAGGAACAATGGATGGAAATCAACCAAAGAAAGATTTACCTGGAAACAAGGAGAAACTTTCTAACAGTGAGAGCAATCAACCAGTGGAAGGCTTGCCTGTGGAGGTTGTGAACACTCCAAAACTTGAGACTTTCAAGAAGAGATTGGACTGCCATTTGTCTGGGGTGATGTAGGTTCCTGCTTGAGCAGGGAGTTGGACTAGATGTACAAGATCCCTTCCAACTCTAGTAAATAAATAAACAATGATTCAGAAATTGGACATTGAGAAGATTCCCCCAGCATATGCAGTTGCAGTTAAGAACAGATTTCCACTGCTCAACCTCACAGAAAGATAAACAGATGAACTATGGGAGGAAATAAAAACTATTGTCACCAGAGTAGACCAAGATATATTACATACAAGAAACCAAAGAAATTGATTATATGGCTATCTGAAGCTACATTAGAGATTGTAGAAAAGAGAAAGAAAGCAAAAGCCATTGGTGACATGGAAGAAATGTGAAAACTAAAAGATTCAGAAAAAGGCAAGAAAAGATAAAGAAAAGTATTGAGCAGAGCAATATATAAGAAACTGGAGGAAACAGGCATGAGAAGTCATACAAGCAGTAAAATCAACCATTGAAGAACAAAGAGGCAAGCTGGTGAGTGAATGGGGGCAGCTGTGGAGAAGGGAGAAAAATCAGCTATGGGGCATAAAGGCCAGCAGACCAAGGGCAGAACAACAACTGGCAGAGAGTAAAAAGGTGAGCCAGTGAGACATCAGAGCAAGGAGGAAGAGGAGAGGCAAGCTTGCTATGGACCATCCAGGGGGTGCTGTTTGCTGGTGAAAGCAGCATCCCAGTGTGACAGACCAGCAAACAGGTGCCATGTGACTGCAGAGCAAAAAACAGTGCAGCAGGGAGGAGAGCCAGCAGCAGCAAAGGGACAGCACAGAGAGCTAGAGCTTGAGAGCAGCACAGAGAGCAACACAGAAAGTGATGGTAGAGTTGAATGGTGGGATGAACAGAGCACATCAGACAACAGAGCTGAGCTGACTGGAAAGCTGCATGGCAAGCCGAGAGAGCTGACCATAGCAGGGCTGAGGCGAAAAAGAGCAAAGCACCAAAAGACAGAATAGAGCTGGCAGAGACAACAACAAAAGGCCAGAGCAGCGAAAGACAGAAGTAAAAGCAAAAAATTAAGCCTAAGGTCCCAATAGGGAGGGAAGGAAGTCCCCAGTAGAAAGTAAAATATATACAGGGCAGAAAATAAAAGATAATTAAAAAAGGAATTAATAAGAACAAGAATGGAACATTAAAAATCAAAGAACAAAATCAATCAAATAAAAAGACAAATCTTAAATAACAGGGCAGGAATGAATTGGAGCTCAAAAACCTTTTAAAAATATAGGGAAGAAAAGGGTAAATAAAACTAACATAACAATAAACAAGTTAAATAAATAACAAGGTATAAAAATAAGCACAAAAAGCAGGAAAAAGATAGAAAAAAAAGAAAGAAGCATACTTTTTTTTACCCCTAAGAGAACCAGCAAAAAGAAAAAAACTCATGGACTCATATTATTGTGGAATGCAACATATGTTCCATGTATATGCTTAGTCCCAAAGAACACCCAAGTTATACGTGTATTAAACATAAATTATGTGAACTAGAGGGAAAATAAGGGATCTACAGTAAAGTGACCAGATTTTAACATAGGTAAAGAAGGACACCATTGACAGGAGGGGGGGGGGGGGGTTTGATTAAAAATTTGGTCTATATGGAGCAAAAAAAATCTTTTTCTCTCTCCCTTTCTCTCTCCCTTTCTTTCTTTCTTTCTTTCTTTCTCTTTCTTTCTTCCTTCCTCTCTTTTTCTCACTCTCTTTCTCTCTCTTCCCCTCCCCTTCTCTCTATTTTTTCTTTCTCTCCCTACGTCTTTCTTTCTCTCCCTCTCTCTTTTCTCTCTCTTCCTCCCTCTCTATTTCTCTCTCTCTTTCCCTCCTTCCCTCCCTCTCCCTCTGTTTCTCTCTGTTTCTCTCTCCCTCTTAGTAGCTCCTTGGAACAAACTTCCAGCAGACGTGGTTGGTAAATCCACAGTAACTGAATTTAAACATGCCTGGGATAAACATATATCCATCCTAAGATAAAATACAGGAAATAGTATAAGGGCAGAGTAGATGGACCCTGAGGTCTTTTTCTGCCGTCAATCTTCTGTGTTTCTATGTTTCTTTCTTTCTTTCTTTCTTCCTTTCTCTTTCTTTCTCTCCCTTCATTCCATCCTCTCTTTTTTTCTCTTTCTCTCTCTCTTCCTTCCTCCCTGTGCCATGGTCGAGTGGGGGGGAAGGTGGAGGAAAAAGAGGAGTGGGGAGAAGGGGTTCAGCAGCTCCCTTCTCTCTCTCCCTCCCTGTCCCTCTCTTTCTCTCTCTCCCTTCCTCCCTGTCTCCCCCGTTGTTTCAGCGAGGCTGGGATCAGCAAAAGAGTGATCCAGAGTCTATTTTAAGGTGAGTGAGTGGGGGCGGGGAAGGCAGAGGAAAAAGAGCAGGAGGAGGAGAAGGGGCTCAGCAGCTGAGCTTCCCAGGTCTTTCTCAACCAAGGAGCCGGCCAGAATGACTGACATGGGAGACAGAGCAAGAAGGGGAACCTCCCGAGCTGCCAAGGCTTGTCAAATGCCTGGCCGCTTCAGCTTTTTCCTACCGGCTGCCAGCTCTGCCTGCCTCTTCAGGGATCCGTCCGGGTCGTATCCAGGAGCATGTCTAGGCCGATGGGGGGCTACCCGCCCTGGAGATGCCCATGAAGACCAACTGCCATGCCAGCTATCTCTGTGTGGCAGTTGGTCTTCAAAAAAAAGCGGGACATTTTTCAAATGCTGTGGGACGTGGGACAAATGATCAGAAATTGGGACTGTCTCACTGAAGGCGGGATGTCTGGTCACCTTAATCTAGAGGCAACGCTAGGCAAATTCCAACGTATACAAGAATGCTATAACCAAATTGAATCAAATAATGAACAAATAACTCCCAGAGGATTTGACCCTGCTGATAAACTCTTGAAGGAAGACAAATAGAAAGAAACATAATAATCAAAGACAGAAGCAGCATACATCTAACAAATCCCTACTGCCCAATCTAATCTAACCAGAAACAGCCCCATTAAAACTTATTTCTCTTCCTATATGAAAATAAGCAGACCCACAACCTCCACCTCTATGAAAACATGCAGATACCTAGAGGAGAGACAGCATCAAATATTCCTAAAAATGTCACATCAACAAATAAACCTGAGATAAACATAATAGCAACCCAGACTGCAACCCCACCACCACCCACTACCCCCCCCAAAAAAAGGAAGGTGAGATTCTCTTCTCAAAGGAACAGAACCAGCCATCTGTAGACCAAACATACAATCTAGGGAAGCATGTTGTCTACCTGGAGCAAAAATCAAAGATGCAGCTGAGAACCTAACCAAAGTAATTAGTGTCGGGATTAGAAGGGCCCTTACCTTAAGCAAGGCGCTCAGCCCGTGAGGAGTGAGCCAGGACCTTCCGGAGGTGATGGGTATTGAAGTACAGACAAAGCATGTTCGAATGAACAAGTTACTTTATTAGAAAAGTATAAAAATAATAAATGTCTGAGGAGACATAAGATGGCACATCTTATAGCTAGGAAAGATGAACCGAAAGAATGGACTCTAAAATAGAGACCGCCCTTCTTCATCAAGAAGAGGGGATGTGAGCAAACAGGTTACATCACACAGGAGAAGCTATATTACTAGACAGAGTTAACTATCTAACTACTGGATGTTTCTCAATGTCTTTGGGGGCTGGCAATTTCCAGCGCGGCACCCCTTCTTTGTCAGTCATCGGAGACATAAGGGACATCAGGACATCAAGACATCAATTCACTTGAGGCACATTTTGTTGGTGAGGTATTCATGTTGATCAGCTGGCAATGGCTTATTCAGCAAGTCAGCGATCTGCTCAGTAGTGGATACATACTGAATTTTCACGAATCCTTCTTTCACCTTCTCTCTGGTATTTTGATACCGGATGTGAATGTGCCGTGAGCGAGCTCCAACAAATTCAGCTTCAGCAATGAATGCAACTGAAATATTATCCTCCATAATAACAATTGGTGTCATAGGACTTTCCCAAATACTATCAATGAGAGGAAAAAGAGACATTAATGCATTACAGCAATCAGAAACACATGCATATTCAGATTCAGTTGAAGAGCAAGAAATAAACTTCTGCTGCCTAACTTTCCAAAAGAAAGGACAACCATTTAAAAACATGATATAACCAGAAGTACTTTTTCGTGTTTCTGTGTCACTTGCCCAGTCAGCATCAGCATAACAAATCACTTCAGGGTACTCAACATGATCCGGCTCGAGGTACAGCTTCTTGCCCTTCGTGAGCTTCATGTATTTGAGCAGCTTCTTTATGCAAGACCAGTGAAACGTGGTTGCTTTGCCAACGTATCTGGACAGTAGATTCACACTCAGTGAAATGTCAGGTCTCGTCCAGCTGCTGATGTACAATAGCGATCCAATCACTGACCGGTACAATGTTTTGTTCTCAAAATCAGGATACTCTTCTCGGGTTAACCTGTAAAAGTCAGTTTGCATAGGAGAACGACAAGTATGCGCATCAGACATGTTACAATTTTGCAAAAGCTGGTCAACCTACTTTCTTGTGAAAGAGAGAACCCCTTCTCAGTTTTCTCAAACTGAACACCTAGATAATCATTGATATGCCCTAGGCTTTTTAAGGTGAAATGTTTTTCAAGGCCCTTAGCAAAAGTTTGACTAGTGCTTTCATTTAGACCCACATAAACAATATCATCAACATAAACAAGAACAATTTCATAAGTCTTACCTTGCCCTTTTGTGAACACGCATCCATCAGATTCGGACTTAATAAAGCCCATTGAATTTAGCTTTTGGATAACAATTTGTACCAACAGAGGGCACTCTGCTTGAGGCCGTATAAAGACTTGCTGAGAGACCAGACCTCACCTTATCGGTCCTGGAATCCGGGAGCACCCTTGACGTAGATCTCTTCATTCAGATCAGCGTTCAAATAGGCAGTCTCTACATCAAACTGAAAAACCTCTAAGCCCAAAGCAACAGCAGTGATTAGGGCAATCTTGACACTCTCATTTCTGACTGTGGGTGAATATGTGTCAGTGTAGTCATCTGGATAAACTTGAGAGAATCCTTGAGCTACAAGTCTAGCTTTGTACAGCTTTTCCTCATTAGGTTTTTGTTTGACTTTATACACCCAGCGTGTGCCAATGACTTTCTTCTTGTTAGGAGGCTCCACCTTTTGGAACACTTTAAGTTTCTTTAAACAGTCCAGTTCGCGTTCCATAGCCTCATGCCATTTTTCTTGTTCAAAGTCAGGCAAAAGTTTGATCTGGTGAAAATGATCAGGTGGAAGTGTAAGATTGTTACACATGAAAAGATAAGGAGATTCAGATACTTGCTGTGCAAATCTCTTTGGAGGAGTTCCTTTGGTAGTCCTCTTGGAACGTCTTGGAATGCTGGTCCATCCTTCATCATCATCTCCGCCTTCAAGTTCATCACCAGAGGTTTCCTCTGCGACTGTCGAAGGCTGTTCATCATCTGGAACATCAGGAATATCTGGCACAGCTCCCTGGTCATCAGGTATCGCCACACCTTCCTTAGGAAAATAAACTGAAGTATCATTACTATGTATACTGGACCAATTTGTGTCTTCCTCAAATTTGGCTGAATTAGAAATGTAAACTCTATGATGAGAGTCAGCAAATTTGTGGTACTTGGAGACTTCATCAAAGCCGATGAATCTCATTCTTTCTGACACAGGACCTCCTTTTCTTCTCTGTTCAACTGGAATGTTAACAGTGGCATAACAACCAAAAATGTAGATATTTTGAATATCAGGTTTCTTGCCATGAAGCAAGTAATAAGGAGTGTCTTGAATGATGCTACTCCATGTTCTGTTAACAATGTAATTAGCATACCTTAATGCTTGGCCCCACTACGAAAAGTCCACGTTTGCATCCTCAATGAGACAACGAAACATTGTCTGCAAAATCCCGTTCCTGCGTTCACACACACCATTGTGAGCCGGAGTCCCGGGTGATGAGGTCTGCTGGCGGATTCCATTTCTGGCCATCCATCCTTGGAACTCTTGTGACATAAATTCACCTCCATGATCACTTTGAATCCGCTTGATCCAGACGTCGTGTTGGGTGAGTATCTCTGCAGCAAAGCCTTTAAAAGCCTCAAACGCCTCTGATTTTTGTTTTAAAAGAAAAACATAGCCAAATTGTGAGTAACTGTCAACTACAGTTAAGAAATACTTACGTTTACCAACAGTAGGACGAAATGGACCGACAACGTCGGTATGGACCAATTCAAAAATGCATGTACAGAGTCGGACAGCCACCTTAGGTACTGGAGAGTGCTTCGACTTGGCTGAGTTACAAATTTTACAATCTAAGTAAACCTTGCAAGCCCCATCAATTTTGAAACCATCAACATATTCAGACATCTTTGCTAAGACGGGGTAAGAAGCATGCCCCAAGTGACGATGCCATCTGTGAATGCACCTGGAATGAAAAGATTTATTTGTTAACACATGTTTAACATTTGTAATAGCATTAGGAACCTCAGGGGTTTCATTGGTTTTAGGAACCTTTGAACTAGCGGTGGCACCAGGGTTTCTCTCTGGACCTGTGCTAACGCCCTTTGGAACGCTTATACTTACACTACCTTTGCTGGCAGGTTTGGGTTGCAAATAAAAAATACCTTTGATGGGAATGGCAGTAGCAAGAAGTTTGCCATCCTTGATAATATTAGTATCAGTAAGTTCAAAGTTTATTACAACCTTCAATTCTTCTCTCAGGCAATATCCACTAAGGATGTTGTTCTTGGCAGTTGGAACGTAGAAAACATTTGAGATAAGGGAGTCCAGTTCTTTGACGAAGACTTTTCCTTTTCCTTCCACCTTGGAACGTAGATCACCAACTCCGAATACTTCCTTGACATCTGTCTGGTGTAGCTCACTGAAGGATTCCTTCCGGTACGCGATGTGTGCCACTGCTCCGCTGTCTAGGGTCCATAACTCACGAATGTCGTAGAGTGGACTCTTTTCAGGAACAATGCTGAGGTGGATGGTACCAACATAAGTAGGTTTCTCATCTTTTGAGTCTTTGGGAGTTGACTTTGCAGCTCCAGAACTCTTTCCTCTGGATCCTTTCTTCTGTGCGCCTTTAGGCTGAGTTGGATAAGGTGGATGATCAGTCTCGCCAGATTTCACACTTTGCACATCAGGAGACTTGCGAGTGTCATCCTTCTTAAAAGGTTTCTGGCGTGAGTACTTTGGAGTACTTGTTTTCTGCTGACCGCCCTTGGCCAAGTTAGATTTAAATGCTGCTGACATAGGTCTAAGGCCAGTGTTCAGCAACTCTGCTTCTTCAGTAAGCATGTTACAGAGTCTCTGAGTAGTCTTCTGGGCCAGTGGGAGTATACTGAACTTGTAAATAACTTCCTTCCATTTAGGACCAAGGGAAGTTATAATAGCCGCATTTACTTGATTGTCATCATAGCGGTATCCTCTTTCTTCTAAGTCTTTATGAATAGTTAAAAGCTTAGATAAGTGTGGTGCAAGTTCACCCCCAGTTGGAAGTTTAGTGTTATTAAACTTGGCTATCAGTATGTAATTGCCTTCATCTGATATTGGCCTAAACATGCCGTCTATTGACTCTAGTATCTGAGCAGAAGTAATGTCACGTGTGTCATATCTTATTGACGATTGTGAGTCCATGCTCATAAGAATGAGTAGCTTGGCTTTTATGTCAGCTTCCCTTTCTTCTGCAGTCCAGCGCCTTACTGGGGGATTATGTGCAATCCCATCTATGTCATGAGCCAGTAGGTGCAAATTTATTCTGTGAAGCCACTTCCGATAATTGTGTCCATTAGGTAACAGCACAAACTCACCTTTCAGAGCAGAAGAAGTGATGGTCTGCCTCGTTGGTGCAGTCATCTGAACTGCTTGGAGTGGTTGGGGTTGAGCCCCAACCCCTCCTGGCAAACCTTGTGGCTGTCCCACCTGGGGAAGTTGCGCTTGCATCTGTGGAATAAAGACTGGAGGTCTCTGCGATGAAACAGAAGGACCTGGAATAAATGGAACTTGGTTTTTCTGCATTTGTGCTGCCAAATCAGCTTGGGAAAAAGCCTGTCTGGTTTCAGGTAATGCCTTTTCCTTTCGGGCATTCCATCCACTAGTGGCCGCTGTTGCGTAACTTTTAGCAGTGGGGGAAACCCCCTCTTTTCTATAGTCAGCAAATTCAAAATGCAAAAGCTCCGGCTTTTTTTCTTTGGGCTGATTAGCCCTCCCTTCCTCAATTGGAATGTCTTCTATGTTAGAGGCAGGCGGGAAGAAATGGGTCACCACGGGAGAATGGCTGATATGCGCATGCTTATCTTCGGGTGAGTGGGAGGAATGGATTCCTTCTGTCTCTCCCTTTGGAGAATGAGCATACGTGGCACCTCTCAGGGACATAACCTCCATCTTTTCTGTAATAAGTTTAAGCTGGAGTTTCTTCAAAGATCTTAATTCAGTCCTGGCATCATCAGCCTTTTTTAAGTAACTGAAATAGATTTCTTGCTGCTCTATATTTTTCATAGTAGGTAAGTTATCAAAGTGAAGACAGACTGATTCTAAAGCGTGAATTTCTTTCTCATCCTTTTCAATGAGCTCCTCAATTTTCTGCAGGTTTAGGAATGTTCCCTTTATTTTAGCAGAAGTGAGAGAGCTGAAATCATCTAGATGCTTCATTTTGGCTGATGCCTTTACATGCATAACAGATGATTGAGATGGGAAAAGAGTTAACGTCTCGTCTTCTTCTTCATCACTAGGGTTAATTGAAAGACTGCCGGAGGGGCCCCCTTGGGCAGATTTACATTCTTCCTCCCGAATCCCAACATCATCAATCATGTAAGAGAGACTTACAGTTTGCTGAATGCTGTCGTCAGCTGGAGAGGCTTCCTTCTCAGAATGCAAAAACATAGTAGGATTCCGTTTACTATCCGTTACACGAATAGTCTCCTTGAGCTCGGCAAGCTGCTGACTCGTGAGAGAATCTACGTAGGATTGCGTAAGAGGATTGCGCTTCTTCTTCGCTGGCATCTGGAGAAATTCCTAGTGAGCTTACGGGGTGTAAGCGGGGTCTATTCCTTCAACAATAACCGTCACTCTGCTACCATGTCGAGATTAGAAGGGCCCTTACCTTAAGCAAGGCGCTCAGCCCGTGAGGAGTGAGCCAGGACCTTCCGGAGGTGATGGGTATTGAAGTACAGACAAAGCATGTTCGAATGAACAAGTTACTTTATTAGAAAAGTATAAAAATAATAAATGTCTGAGGAGACATAAGATGGCACATCTTATAGCTAGGAAAGATGAACCGAAAGAATGGACTCTAAAATAGAGACCGCCCTTCTTCATCAAGAAGAGGGGATGTGAGCAAGCAGGTTACATCACACAGGAGGAGCTATATTACTAGACAGAGTTAACTATCTAACTACTGGATGTTTCTCAATGTCTTTGGGGGCTGGCAATTTCCAGCGCGACAATTAGGTCCAAAGTTTATTACCTTTTCTTCCTCCTTCAATTGGGATGAACAATACAAAAAGAAACTCAGTAAAATATTGAGAGATTATAAGCAACTAGGCAACAAAATTAAGGAGCTAGGAGCACAAGTAGTGCTCTCATTAGGACTGTGATCAATGTTCCCTCTAATTTTTTTTCGGTGTGAGCGGAAAAGTATAATATCCGAATGGCACATTTTCAGGCCTGGGTGTGGATTAGTTATAAACATTGTCATTGAGTGAATCTGGTTTCTCCCCGCCCCCGCCCCCATTGTCTTTGCTTGTAAGACAGTAGCAAAAGGGGGTCATGTGACCTCAGGACACAGCAACTGTCATAAATATGAAACGGAGGCTAAGTTTTGATCACACAATCGTGGAGCTGCTGCGAAGGTCATAACCCCTTCCTTCCTTCCTCCATCCCTCCCTCCTTCCATCCCGTCCTCTTTCTCTCCCTCTCTTTCCCTTTTCTTTCTTTCTCTCCACTTCTGACCTACAGTTTGGAAGCTATGCTGAGTTCTCTGCACTGCCCAGACTACAGGATGAGTATGGGCAGGTAAGAGAAATGAGTCCTAAAGGTGCTTCTTCTTAGCTGAATGGGGGAAAGGACAAAAAAATATAGGAAAGAAAGGGAACAGGTGATATAAAATTGATCTGCTAGCCCATTAAATTATGCAATGTTGCAAAAGTCAGGCAGCAAAGATGGAAGAGATGTGGAAAAGGATCTTCCAGAGAGCCATGGTGATCTTACAGCCAGCTATATCCCCTCCTCCTTGAATTCAAGAATACAAACTGTAAACAGCACTATTTTCCTCTCCTCTTCCTCTGTGTTCTGAAAGTGCAGTTTAAAATGGCTTTTCTGACCCTTTTATACTTCCCAATCTAGTCCCCTCCTCCCTGAATTCAATAACACAATCAGTCAATGAAATTTCCCCTTACAGCCAGCTATATCCCCTCCTCCTTGAATTCAAGAATACAAACTGTAAACAGCACTATTTTCCTCTCCTCTTCCTCTGTGTTCTGAAAGTTTGAAAATTCAAAACAGTCTTTTATCACAAAATTCAAAAGAAACAAAGCATCCTTTTTGTATTGCAAAATGCACTCTTCCCCAAAACAACATTGTAGGCTGTACAAGTCCCTTAATCAGTCCTTAAGTTCTTAGCTAGTAGCTGTGAAGAAATGTCACAGCCCTCCTTCTTCCCACAAAGTGAAACACACACACACTTTACTCTGCTTTGGTGTCAAAGGCATGAAAAATCCACAAATAAAGTTCAGAAACAGTGAGGCACGATCCTGAAGAACTGCAATCAGATAATCTTCCACACAGCCAAACCAGCACGCTGCTATTTATAGCAGCAGCTCTAATTACTGGAGCCCCACCCAAACACAGGTGGCCTCTCTTATCTCCTGTAATATTTTCTCAATTGGTCTCTTCGATGCATGTCTGCACCTGCATGGGTCTAACACTTCATCATCCGAATCTACCGAAGATTATGGTGATTGGCTTCCTGTGCTGTGTGCCAAGCCCCCCTCTTCCAAGTCACCCCCACCTTCTTCTTCGTCCAAGGAAACTGCACTCCCTGACTCTGCTGGCAACAAAACAAGCCTAGGACATGTTGACGCTTCCCATGCCTCCACCTCCACATTCCCTGGGGCAGGAGCTGGGCCAGAGCCAACCACAACATTAATCATCTAATACATTTGGGCCAAAGGGACCTATAACACTGCTAATTTTCAATATTCATATAACCTTATTTATTCATATGCATCTCTAAATCCTTATTCTAGCTTAACTGCCCTTTTTAACCAAAAAAAACAACAAACATTAAGATAAAGAAGAAAAGAAAAAGCAATATTATTTATTCCTAAATAAATATCATCCATTCATATCTACTAAATCTTGCTGAATATCCCCGTAACAAGTAAAGTACTGTAGATCCATATTGATTGGTGCAGGAAAATGAAAATGTAAAAACCTTTTATTAAAAAGAATCTCCCCGTGCTTCTGCTATCTTGATATCAAATGCTGATTAAGAGGCAAACTGTATCACAGAGACTTAAAAGCACCCTATGTGGAGTTGTCCCCATCTATGCTACAGCATATGAATGTAAAGATGTAGACCTGTGTTAACATTGCTTTTAGGTCAGAGCTGGCAGCGCCTGGGCTGTGGTGGGAGAGCGACCACGCCTCATGGACTTGCAAAGGTGGGCTCAGGCTCGGGAAGTGTGAGGAGAAAGAGGCAGAGGGAAAGTAGGCGGCAGCAGCAGTGGCGGCGGGACCTGCAGCTCGGTGGGTGTCTCCTCACGGGGCAGAGCCCCCTCTCTCTTTCTCGTGGCGGTGCCCCATCCTGGGGCTGCTCCCACCATGGCTGCATAGTCCCGAAGCTCCTGGCTGAGTGTCGTCCTGTGCTTTCTATGGCTTCCCAGTTGCCTCCTTGCTCCCTTTTCTTCTCCCACCACCTGTGACTACCACCGGCACCTCCCGCCAAGCTGTCAGCCGTCGCCGTGGGTTCCTCAAACGGGAGCTGCCGCTTCCCTCCAGGCAGCCCAGCCATGCGGCCATAGAAAGCACAGAGGTTATTGTCGCCACCTCTGCTTCCACTCAGGGAACCACCATGGTCGAGCTGAGCGAGAGGAAAAGGTGTGGCAAACCACAGTGGCTCTGAGTGGAGGCAGAGGCAATGGCAATAACCTCTGCACTTTTTACAGCCATGTGGCTGGGTTGCCTGGAGGGAAGCGGCAGTTCCCACCCAAGGAACCCACAGTGATGGCTGCCGGCTTGGCGGGAGGCAATGGCTAGACACAGGTGGTGGGAGGAGGGAACCGGGGTGGTGGCAAATCTCCCAGTCGTGGTTGCTGGGAGAGACTCTTTAAACTTCGTGGCGGGCTTGCAGTGGAATGGGAACCTTTGCAGGAGGAAAAACCCTTGCCAGCATTTCCTTGTCACTCCTCCGCCAACTCTGCCGGCTGACTCCTCTGAGCAGTCTTGGAAAAGACTGCGTGGGGGGTTGTTTTCGTCTGCGTGGCTGCATGAATGCGCAGCTTAGAGGGAACGTTGACTGTGATAGCACTCGGATGCATGAGTGCCCACACCCATATTTCAATGCTTGGGGATGGCAAAAATGGCATACCCTGGCCCTCGAAGGCCCCTGGAGGCCTGAAGCAGCCCATATCCCAACCTCTGGTGGGCCCGGTAGGCCCATTTTTGTCCTCCCCGGGCTTGAGAGGTTTCTATAGAGCTTGGAAAGGGCAAAAATCCCCTTCCCCATCCCCCGGAGATTCTATGGAAGCCAAAAATGTCCTCCCAGAGCCTCCAGGTGAGCCACAAATCAGCTGGCCAGCATGCACATGCACATTGGAGCTGAGCTAGGTAATGGTTCGTGTGCCAGCCGATATAGCGGGAGCCACAGAACTAGCCGTTCCTGGAGAATGAGAGACCGCTGCTTAATAGCGATCCCTCATTCCGGCTCTCTATACTGGTGATGAGTGTAACTCTGGCCCTGGGCTCAGGCTGCTGCTACTCAATGCCAGGTCAATGGTAAATAAAGCTCTCTTTTTATCCGGGATTTGATCCTGGATGAGGAGGACAACCTGGCATGTGTGACTGAAACCTGGCTGGGCCCAGAGGGAGGAGTTCCTCTCTCTGAAATTTGCCCAGCCAGGTTTCATATATGGCATCAGCCTCGACCTCAGGGACCGGGGGGAGGAGTGGCTATAATAGCCAGGGAGAGCCTTTGCTGTGTAGAATCATTGCTCCAGAGATTGCGGGTTGTGAGTCCCTCCTAGTGAAGTTGGACTTAGGGGTTCAGATGGGCCTGTTGCTCAACTACCTGCCTCGCAGGTGCATGTCAACAGCCCTGCCTGTGCTGCTCAAGGAGGTGGCCGGGCTGGCAGAAGGTTTCCCCAATCTCATTGTTTTGGGGAAATTTTACCTGCCATCACTCGGCGGAACCTCTGGATTAGCACAGGAGTTCATGGCCAACATGACAGCCATGGACCTGACTCAAGTAGTGCAGGGTCCGACTCACAAGGGGGGGCATGCACCCTACATGGTGTTTCTCTCTGAGCAATTGAGCAATGGTCTGACATTAAGGGGCTTAGAAGTGTTGCCTTTGTCATGGTCAGACCATTTTCTACTGCGGCTTTACTTCCTGGCTCCAATCCTTCCCCGCAGGGAGGCGGAACTGATTAAACAGTTCTGCCCCAGATGCCTGAAGGACCCAGAGAGCTTTCAGAAGGCGCTTGGGGTTATTCAAGAGGCACTCATCCACAGTTTGACGGAGTCTCTTGCTGAGGCTTGGAACAAGGCTGCAGTGGACGCTCTTGACCGGATTGCACCGTTGCGACCTTTCCGCGGCACTAGACCCCGTAGAGCTCCATGATTCAACAAGGAGCTCCGGGAGTTGAAACGCCAGAAGAGACATCTACATGAAACCGTTGGGTGAGATCCCCAGGTATGCCCATGTTACACCAACACTCCACAGTCTGCATTGGTTGCCGATCAATTTCCAGTCACAATTCAAAGTGTTGGTTATGACCTATAAAGCCCTTCATAGCATCGGACCAGAATATCTCCGGGACCGCCTTCTGCCGCACGAATTCCAGCGACCGATTAGGTCCCACAGAGTTGGCCTTCTCCGGGTCCCATCGACTAAACAAGGGGAAGAGCCTTCTCTGTGGCAGCCCCGACTCTCTGGTATCTCTGGAATCAGCTCCCCCTGGAGATTAGAACTGCCCCCACCCTCCTTGCCTTCCGTAAACTCCTTAAAACTCACCTCTGCCATCAGGCATGGGGGAATTGAGGCATTTCCCCCCTCCCCCGGGCCCATACAATTTATGTATGGTATGTCTGTGTGTATGTATGTCTGGTTTAATAATGGGGTTTTTAAATGTTTTTTTTTTAATTTATTAGATTTCTTGTGAATTGTTCTATTGTATGTTGTGAGCCACCCCGAGTCTACGGAGAGGGGCGGCATACAAATCTAATTAATTAATAAATAAATAAATAAACAAACAAACAAACACACACACACACACACACACACACACACATACATACATACATACATAAATAACATTACATAGGATTTCCAGTGAAAGGTCCACACCCATTGAGGGAGAAAAGAATTCTAGAAATAAACCACTGGCTAAAAGGTCAGTTTGGTTTCCTGGACCATGGACTGCCTTACTTTCATTTTGTGCATCAGTCTTCACACAAAAAGAAATTGTAGCACAACATACACATTTTTATTTCTAGGCTGTCTTTTATTTATTTATTTTGTTAGACCAGACTATAATTTCTTTTTGCATAGACTGATGCAAAGAATGAGTTCTCTCTACTACCTGTTACTTGCTTGCCATCTTCTCTCTTTAGTGGACCGACTATTTCTTTGATTTTTTTTCTTGTTATTTATATGCTGAAAGACAGTTTCTTTATTATTTTTTATTTTCTTTTGCAAATATTTGTTCATTCTGAGCCTTTGCTTTCCCAATTTCATCTTTGCAGATTCAGACTATCTGTTATGTGTTCCTCTTTCCATTTTTTGTACTTATTCTTTTTGTCTTTTAGTTTATCAGAAAGATCTTTGTGCAACAATGTTGGTTTCTTCTTGTTTTCTTGTTTTTCTTTTTTTAATGGTATTATGTTGGATTAGCCTTTTATGATCACATTTTCAGTGTTTTCCCATACTACTTGAATTGTTTCCTCCTTTAGAAATTTTTATCCATGAAATTTTGCTTAGCCTTTCTCTGAGTTTTTAAAAATTAACTTGGTTAATTTTATCAATAGCAGTATCATATTTTACCATATTTTTCAGAGTATAACACACACCAGAGTATAAGATGCACCTTAGTTTTGGGAGCGGAAAGCAAGGAAAAAAGGCCCTTACCTCCCAGCAATTTGCCAAATATAAAAAAGCAAACAGTACAGATGATATACATGGTTTGCTATGTATTTCTGTGCATAGAAATAACCCATAGAAATAACAAAGAATTGGAGAAATGTACATTATGACAGTATGTTAATACCAGAAAGTTTTCTTAAATGTAATCACACTAACTCATCCCAATTATTTAAATTGATTTACTCCAAACATTATGAAGTCAGGGTTTAACTCAGCTGCCTTATCTTAATAATAAAACAGGACACTGTTACATTTCAGATTATGCTTTTACAGATTTTTTAAAACTTATATGGCTTTCTTCTCTGCTATTTAAAAGAAGATACAATAGCACTGGGCCTCTTCAGATCTAGCATTTATTTTAAAAAGCTTCTTCATTTTGTTAAGTTTTCTAGAACAATAATAAAGCAGTCTTTAAAAAATATAATTTGATCTATATAATCTAATATAATTTGAACATTCTATAGACATATATAGTTTCTGATTTACCTCCTTGCATCCAGATGAAGCAACTGGTTAGCACAATAAAATAAAAGTGTGCCTCTGCCTCACTCCCAGTTTGCCTCCTTGCAGCTAAAGTTACACTTTAGTTTCACTTTCATTTGCCTTGCTGCCTCAGTCAACTGAGAGTTGGGAAGCTGATAATGAATTGCTTGGCCTAACAGGCTGTTCTCTGTTTGGTGCAAAGAGGTAAATTGCTCGGAGGCAGAGGCCAAAGTTTGGGAGTGGGTGGGTGGATGGGAGTACATTTGGTGTATAAGACACACCCAGGTTTTCACCCTCTTTTGGGAGGTAAAAAGGTGTAGTCTTATACTCCAAAAAATACAGTATATATGCTTCACAGTGCTTTTATAGCCCTCTCTAAGCAGTTCACAGAGTCAGCATATTGACACCAACAATCTGGGTCCTCATTTTACCCACCTCAGAAGGATAGAAGGCTGAATCAACCTTGAGCCAGTGAGATTTGAACTGCTGAACTGTAGCTAGCAGTCAGCTGGTATAGCCTGCAGTACTGCACTCTAATCAATATGCCACCTCAGCTCTTTTTTTAAAAAAAAGTCAGTTTGGTAAATTGACTTTTATAAAGCCAATTTTATAAATTTATTATTTTTTAATAAAGTCAGTTTTGCCATATGATGTGAGTGATTCACTTGAAACATCAATCATGCTGGCAGTAATCAGTGAGAAAATAAGAAGGCACCATCCTAGTATTCATTGGCTGAACACTATAAAGGGTAACACAGGATGACCATGGCAGATTTGAAAGAGGTGATGCAAGACAGAGGGGCATGCAAAGTACTGATCCATAGACTGGCCAAGTGTCAGATATAACTGAATAGCTGATGACAATAATGAAAATTGAAATAAAATAAAATAAAATAAAATAATAAAATAAAATATAAGATGAAATGAAATGAAATTTTAAAAAAATTGATTATTTTATCTAAAGTCTAGTAGTAGTTTGTAGAGTGAAACTAACTCAAAGAAGATCAAACAAAGATGAAATTCTGTACAGAAAAGTGTCACTTCCAATATACCACAAAATATATTTTATATAAACAGGTACCAGGCAATGTAAGCAGTGGTTTTCCTTATGACACTCTATGGAAGCAATAAAATTGAAGAAGCAGGATAGAAAGAATAGTGATGCTTTTGAAATTTAGTTTGGTGTTGAAGAAGTTGAGAATACCCAAGATAGCCAAGAAAGCTAAGAAATGGATAATAAAATCAATTCAAAATTCTCACTCGAGGCACAAACACCCAGGCTCAAATGATCATATTTTGTGAATATTATAGGAAGAACAAGGAAGGAAAGAAAAGATGAGGATGACCAACTTAATTATATGGCAAATAGTATACCATTAGAAGACCCAAAGCGCCTTGTTGGGGATAGATCATCCTGAAGAAAATCTGTCAGTGTGGTCACTGAGAACCAAAACCAACTTAATGGTACATAATCAAGTAATCAAATCTTGTAGATGGGAAGAAAACATAGTGATACAAATTTATCTTAAAAATGCCAAAGATTTTTTTCAACAATAATGTCATAATTATATACGTTTAACTGACAAACGTCTATACAAAATCTTTGATTTCTGCATATAAGAATTTCATATGAAGATGTGCTAGATCAAATATTCAGGTCAAATATTCTAACTTGGTGAAACGTAGTTGTAGAGAACTTTCTGTAACTTAAGAATCAGCACATATCCTCCAATTCATAAGGCAATAAAATATAAAACATTTTATATCAGGCAACATTGTACATAGAATATTATTCAAATCATGGTAGTTAAGCTTCTTCTGCTTTAGAAAGAAACAAACTCATATTCTCTCCTATTGTCCCCAAATCTCTAAGGTCTCAGCTATTCATTGTGGCAAGTCTTGAAAGTTATAATTCCCCAAATCTGAATGATACAATGGAAAAGATGCTAAAAGTCTTTATATGAAATGGCTCAGATATTAAGGTGGATGCCTGTGCTAGAATTCTTTGCTGTGGTATCTTTAGAAAGGTAATTCTTTCCTTCTCTATAGGAATCACCACTGTGCTGACAATGACCACCATTAGCACTCACCTCAGGGAAACCCTTCCCAAAATCCCATACGTGAAGGCAATTGACATCTACCTTATGGGCTGCTTTGTGTTTGTATTCCTTGCTTTACTGGAATATGCATTTGTCAACTACACGTTCTTTGGCAAAGGTCCTCAACATCAGAAGAAAGCAGCACAAAAAGCCACCAATGAGAGGAAGAAAGTGGAGATGCAAAAAGTTCAGGTATATCTCTGAAAGTTGATATAGTTTCCTATTTATCTGGACAAGCATTGTTGAAGCAGAAGATTGTAGCACTCCAAACAAATCGATCTGTTAGTGAATTCATATTACAAATGTAAATAGGCTTTATAAAGTGGCCTAATCCTCTTAATTGGAAAATAATTTTTGGAAAAATAAATTTTGAATTAGAGAATATGAAAGGAATGAGTATTAGAACATATTCATAATATTCAATAGTTCATCATGTCAATAATTAGTATAAGATATTAAATAGTCAGTGATTTTAATATTAGTATTTATTGTTTAAATATATTTCTCCCAAAATTAGCCTAGAAATATATTTGTATACTGCATACATCCATAAATGTATTTATAAAGTAAAAAACTTTAAAATTAATTTGGAAAATCTGTTGATCAACTTATGCTGATTATCTGTTTTTATTGTATTATGGGCCTGGGTGTGAGAATTTTTTTAACAGATGTAAGAAATATCAGAGTAAAGTAAGTAAAGAATCCAACGCATGCACTTCAGTAGTGAAAAAAGTAAAGTACTAGACATATAAAGGAAACATCAAATTAAATGTACAGGTAGACAACACCTGGCTCAACAGTGGTAACTGTGAGAGCAATGTAGTCAGTGGTCAAAAGCTTATGAGCCAGCACTGTGCTGTAACTACCAAAAAAACCAATACAGTCCTGGGCTGAATCAACAGAGAAAACATCAAGACCACAAGCAGTAATAATACTGTTCTATATTGCACTTGTGAGGCCACATTTGAAATATGGCATCCAGTTTTCGTCACCATGATACAAAAATATTCTTAAAAATCTAGAAAAAGTGTAGAGAAAAGCAACATAAGAGATATGGAAACTAAATAGATGAATGTTTATGGGAACTAAGTATGTCTAATGAAGAGAAAGACTAGGAATGACATGCTAGCAACAAAGGTGGTATTCAGATGGTTCAGACCAGTTCGTTTGAAATGGTAGTAGCGACTTGTGGGTGAGTAGGCCTACCCCACCTGCCCCATCCACCCACCCTGGCACTATGCATGCAAGCTGCGTACAGGAGTAAAGTGCATGCACAGAAGGCCGTGTGCATGATGAGAAGGGTGCCCACATGCATAAAGATCATGCACATGCACAAAAGGTCATGCACATGCAGAGAAGGTTTCATGCAGGCACAGAAGATGCATGCATCACCAAAGCAAACATGTGCTCATGCACTCTAACATTTTTGGGGGAATGGGACTTTTTGCCTCCACCAGTTGGATGAAGCTCTTTCCTCCGCAGCAGCTGATCGGCCGCTGCCTTCACTCCCTCGCCCAAAGGCCCTAGCTCTTGGCTCCAGCCCTTTGGCCACAAAAATCCAAATTCAGCCACAGCCTTTTGGCCACATGGGACACTTTGCCACCATCCAATCAGAACGGTTGTTACAAAATGTTACTTTTGGAAGGAAAGAATGGGACAGTTTGCTCTTTCATACACAAACACACACATTGAATGATAGAGAGGGAAGGGACCTTGGTGGCCATCTAGTCTGATGTGACCCACCTTCTCATTCAGGAGACTTACAGAATGATAGAGAGGAAAGGGAACTCAGTGGCCATCTAGTCTGACCCCCTTCTCATTCAGGAGACTTACAGAATGATAGAGAGGGAAGGGACCTTGGTGGCCATCTAGTCTGATGTGACCCACCTTCTCATTCAGGAGACTTACAGAATGATAGAGAGGAAAGGGAACTCAGTGGCCATCTAGTCTGACCCCCTTCTCATTCAGGAGACTTACAGAATGATAGAGATGGAAGGGGCCGCAGTGGCCATCTAGTTTGACCCCCCTTCTCATTCAGGGGACTTACAGAGTGATAGAGAGGGAAGGGACCTCGGTGGCCATCTAGTCTGACCCCCTACTCATTCAGGAGTCTTACAGAATTATAGAGATGGAAGGGGCCACAGTGGCCATCTAGTTTGACCCCCTTCTCATTCGGCTAATGATCTCTCCCTGTTTGCTGAGAGAGAGAGAGGTCCGTTCATGCTGTGGGCATCTAGACAATCCCATGCCCTTTTCACCCCCTCCTCTCTCCATGTGGACAGTCCACAAAGTGTGTGTGGGGGGGGAAGATTGGAGGGCTAATGATCCCTCCCTGTTTGCAGAGAGAGAGAGAGGTCCATTCATGCTGTGGGCATCTAGACAATCCCATGCCCTTTTCACCCCCTCCTCTGTCCATGTGGACAGTCCACAAAGTGGGGGGGGGAAGAGTGTTGGAAGGGACCCTGAAGAAAAAGAGAGAGAGAGAAAGAAATGCAAAGGGAGTTTTAGAGAGGAGCATGTAGCAGTGTGTTCCCCCAGCCAATGTTCCTTTCGCATCTGCCTTGAGGCATCATAAAAATTCCACAGATAATCATGACAAGCAGGTCATAAAGGGGCCCCAGACAGCAACCAGCCTTCACTTCTGTCATTTGCTAATAGAATCCTACCTATCTCTCTGTCCCACCCACCCATCTTTTGTGAGGATCATTAGACCCCAAGTCTTTTCCCCCCTTCCCCTCACACTTTGTGGACTCTCCAAGGTCCCTTCCAACTCTTGTTAAATGTGTATAGATGGAGGGCAGGGGTGGCCCCCTACCCTCACTTCTGACAAATTCATTCCTAAGTGTGAGTGTTCATTGCTTCCATTTCAAATCAAGTGTTAATGTTGTACATTTCCCAAAACACCAGAATGGCTGAGTGCAACCCAAAGACAAACATGTCTGTGTGTGTGTATGTGTGTTTGTGTGTGTGTGTGAAAAAGGTCCTCATCTTCAAAGAAACAGGAATTAACAAAAGAGTGAGGAAAAGATAGAAGTTATCATTCTACAAATTGGCATACCGGGTCACATTTAGTTGGGGCAATAGACCTCATGACCCCTTTACCATATATCCACACCAAAGAAACAGGAGTTTCCTAAAACAATTAGCATTTCAAGGAGATATAGGAATTCTGTACTTGGTGATTTTGATTCCATATCTATTGATGGGATAAGCATTGGAGTTTAGCTTTGTTGAAAACAAAAGTTCATTGCTGCTGATCATGTGTGTGTCTCTGTGTGTGTGTGTGTATGTGTGTGTGTGTGTGAAAGAGCTCCCAACGCCCCACACACACTTTGGGGACTCTACACATGAATGGAGAAGAAGGCATGGGATCGTCTAGATGCCCAGAGTATGAACAGACCTCTCTCTCTCTGCAAAAAGGAAAGGATCATTAGCCTTCCCAATTTTTTCCCACAAAGCCCCCTGCCCCCCCACACTTTGGGGACCCATGCCTCTTTTCACCCCTCCTTCATTCGTCTTGAGGGTCCCCAGAAGTGGGATGGGGAGGGGGCATTGTGAGCTCTTTCACACCCACAAACACAAACCCACACATACCAATTCTACTCAGCACCCCTCCTCAAGCAGGAAACTGACACAGAGTCATAGAGATGGATGGTACCTCAGAGGCCATCTAGTCCAGCCCTCTTCACAAGCAGGAGAATTGGTCTCCTGGTCAAATTTCTGGGGTGCTAAATTGGCTGGTGGAACTCCCTGTCTCACAACAAGCTAATTTGGGAAGCCAATCAGATTGGTCCTCACAAAAGACAGGTGGGTAGGTGTGAGAGAGAGATAGGTAGGATTCTATTAGCAAATGACAGAAGTGAAGGCTGCTTGCTGTCTGGGGCCCCTTTATGACCTGCTTGTCATGATTATCTGTGGAATTTTTACGATGCCTCAAGGCAGATGCGAAAGGAACATTGACTGGGGGAACACACTGCTACATGCTCCTCTCTAAAACTCCCTTTGCATTTCTCTCTCTCTCTTTTTCTTCAGGGTCCCTTCCAACACTCTTTCCCCCCCCCCCACTTTGTGGACTGTCCACATGGACAGAGGAGGGGGTGAAAAGGGCATGGGATCGTTTAGATGCCCACAGCATGAACGGACCTCTTTCTCTCTCTGCAAACAGGGGGGGATCATTAGCCGAGAAGGGGGTCAGACTAGATGGACACTGTGGCCCCTTCCATCTCTATCATTCTTTAAGACTCCTGAATGAGAAGGGGGGTCAGACTAGATGGACACCGAGGTCCCTTCTCTCTCTATCATTCTGTAAGTCTCCTGAATGAGAAGGTGGGTCAAACTAGATGGCCAGTGAGGTCCCTTTCCTCTCTATCATTCTGTAAGTCTCCTGAATGAGAAGAGGGGTCAGTCTAGATGGCCACTGAGTTCCCTTTCCTCTCTATCATTCTGTAAGTCTCCTGAATGAGAAGGTGGGTCAGGTCAGACTAGATGGCCACTGAGTTCCCTTCCCTCTCTATCATTCTGTAAGTCTCCTGAATGAGAAGGGAGTCAGACTAGATGGCCACTGAGTTCCCTTTTCTCTCTATCATTCTATAAGTCTCCTGAATGAGAAGGTGGGTCAGGTCAGACTAGATGGCCACCGAGGTCCCTTCCATCTCTATCATTCAATGTGTGTGTTTGTGTATGAAAGAGCAAACTGTCCCATTCTTTCCTTCCAAAAGTAGCATTTTGTAACAACAATTCTGATTGGATGGTGGCGAAGTGTCCCATGTGGCCAAAAGGCTGTGGCTGAATTTGGATTTTTGTGGCCAAAGGGCTGGGGCCAAGAGCTAGGGGCCTTTGGGCGAGGGAGTGAAGGCAGCGGCCGATCAGCTGCTGCGGAGGAAAGAGCTTCATCCAACTGGCGGAGGCTAAATGTCCTAAACCCCATTTTTGGTGTTGAGTGAACCGGTAGGGAAATCATGTGAATATCACCTCCGTTAGCAACCTTACAGTACTTGAAGGTATTTTACAGAGAAAAGGTGATCTTAAGAGATCAAAGCTAGAACTAAAGAGAACAATTAATTAGTGGAACCAGTTGTGAGTGCTTCTTTACTGAATGTTTTCAAGAAGAGGTTGGACAACCATTTGTCCCAAATGGTATAGTGTCTCCTTTGTTGAGAAGAGGGTTGGACTGTAAGATTTTCAAGATGCCTTCCAAACCTGTTTTCTCTGTTCTATGTGCATCCATATACATACAGGTAGTTCTTGGCTTCCAACAGTTCACTTAATGACTGTTCGAAGCTACAACATCACCAAAGAAATTGACATATGACAATTTTTTACATTTAAAAATGACTTATGATCATTGCAGCATGCCCATGCAGCATGTGATTTACATTCAGATGCTTGACAACTGACTCACATTTATGACTGTTGCTGTATATCCGGGTCAACTGATAACCTTTTACAACCTTCTGAGAAACCAGATTCATTTAACAACTGTATTATTAATTTAACAACTGCAGTGATTCATTTAATAAATGTGGCAAGAAAAGTTGTATAATGGGGCAAAACACACTTAGCAAATTTCTTACTTAGCAATATAAATTTTGGGCTCAGTTGAAGTCATAAAATAAGAACTACTGTACCTGTATTAATACAAATGAAATGTGTCGGTCGGGTGCCAACAACCTGCAGCTCCGGAGGCACATACATCTCTTTCATCCCTCTGCTGCAGCTCCCTGTCAGGTGGTTCCACCACTGGTTGGCCTCACCCCTTGCCCTCCCCTCCCAGTCACTGCTTACCTGGCCTGAGAAGATAAGGGCAATGGCAAGAGATGGAGACTAATTCCATATTCCAGAGTAGGAATGAAGGCATGGATTTCCTCCACCTTCACATTCCCACCCCATGCTGAAGTGAACCAAACATGCCAGGGTCTCCCTCCCTGTTAACCAGCTCCACCGAGCCTGCTTGCAAACTCTGCCAAGCTCACTCTAAATGTTTGGCTCGCACATCTTTCCCAGCTCTTCCCCACCTGCTATGGTGCCCACCTCCCCTGGATGGCTGAGCCATCCCTCCTGGAGCAGGTGAGTAAGCACCCACCTGCCAGCCTCTGCCCATTTCTTACCACTGCTGTCAAGGTCCCCTCCATCCAGGAGATGCTGCGTCAACACCTCACCAGCTGGTGGAGAACGAAGTGGCACTGGCTGACGGCATCTTATGGAGCCAGAGAGAGGAGACCCTACCAGGGCTCCTCACAAGGTGCAGCTGCCACAGAAGCCTCTCAGTGGTTCCTCTGCATTCTACCAGTGTATAGAGATCAGCCAGTACCTTCTCTATTCGCTAGCCAAAAGTGGGGTTCGGCACTGCCACCTCCCAGGTGGAGAACATGTTTGTTTGTTTGCTTGCTTGATACCTCCAAGGAGGAAGCTAACCTTGAGAGAGATAATTTAATTTAATTTAATTTAATTTATTCAACTTCTATGCTGTGCAATCCCTTAGGAAGGGGGGGATGTCCCTGACAGGATCTGGGTTAGAGTTGCATCATTTTGCATGAATCTCCAATGCTTGGCTTTGTCTTCCAGTCTCCACCACCCGCCTCCACAGCCCAAGTGGTTGAATTCACATGACATGTGAAGCTGTGCACGAGAGCATGGATGGATGGATCATGGAGGGAGGGAGGGAGAGAGAGAGAGAGAGAAAGCAGAGAGATAGAAGAGAGAAAGAGAGAGCGAGAGAGAAAAATGAGACAGAGAGAGGGGGGAGGGAGAGAGGGAGGGGGGAAGAGAGAGATCCATTTCCCATAGAAAATAAAACACCAGGAGCCACAAAACCTGGCTAGGCATGGCTGGGGAGATGTCATGTGAGTGGGTCATGTGAATGGGTGAGAGAGATCCGTTATGCAAAACGTCTCTCTCTTTCTCTCCTTCTCTCCCTCCCTCCAACTGGCTTTTTGAGTGTTTGTTGCAGACTCCTGGGGTAGGTGATAGGAATGTGACCTTGAAAGCACTTTTCAGTTATCCATAGATTCTATGGATCTCTCTTAATTTTTCTTTTTTTTTCATTCCTAACTAATATAAACTATCTGCTGTTTGAGGTTGGAAAATAGCTCTGTGGTTTGTCTCTATGGGTTCCAAGAGCAAAAGTAATACATGCTTACTAACCCAAATCCTCCATAGAATAGAACGTCCTAGATTTTATTTACACATGATATGCCTTGATTGACTGGCCTAAATAGGAAGGTGATGGTTTTTCAGAGAATAGAATTCATCCTTTGGGGTCATTCAGGTCACTAGAATAGTAATGTCAGGGTTTTGATTAATGCCCTAATTAGATCATGAGCCTTAAGCCAGGCTTCAAAGAAATCCAGTTATTTATTATGAGCTTCATGTCAGCACGGACCAAATGAAGCAAACTCTCATTTAATTTGCATCCTGGCTCTGACCCTGTTTTCCCCTCCCCCCCCCCAAGTTGTGTCATCAGTCACATTCTCCAACAAAGCAATTTTACAGTTGATAGAGGTCCCTTCCTCTGGCCACTGTGGGTCTGCGTGGATAGGGGCGGCATACAAATCCAATAAGTAAGTAAGTAAGTAAGTAAGTAAGTAAGTAAGTAAGTAAGTAAGTAAGTAAGTAAGTAAGTAAGTAAGTAATAAATAAATAAATATGACCTTGACATGTCCAGCTGGAACGTGCTTTGTTTTGACTGAAGTGCAAGTTCTTCAATGCAGCTGCAATGTTTGATTCCCCATCCCTCTGCCTATGGCAACTCAAGAGCAGATCAGTAATGCTTCACAAGTTGACATTCAGCTTCCATCCTGAAGATGATCTGTGCAAGACAAAAACAGTTTGAGTACAGGTATAGATTTTAGGAGTGCAACACCCCCCCCCCCCCCAGGCTTTGTTGAATTTTAACTATGACTTGGTCAGCTTCGATGTTTCTGCTCTTTACCCAAGATGCCTCTAATAAGGGGTAGCCCTTCCACTTGATTAGGCATTGGGGCTGTCTCTTGTGCCACCTTGAGTCGAGGATATGTGTCACTTTATAATAGGTTTGGCCCCCTACAACCATGGAGTCACAACTATGGGTTTTAAAAGGCTCCTATGGAATATCTTCCCTAGTAGTTGGGGCAAGTTTAATTATACCATGACTGGGTTGATAATTTTCATGATGGAGAATGGCCCCATGAACTTGGGTTCCAGTTTCTTGCTAGAGAGTTTTAACCTCAAGTATTTGTTGGAGAGGTAGATCTTTCCCCCCAGCTGAAATGGCATTGCAGGGCTTGGTATTTGTCTGCCTGTTTCTTATAGGTCTATGCCGCTTTAGCTAGCAATTTCTTGACATTTTCCCATGACAGACAGCCAGTCTGTCAAGCTCACTGGGAGATCCCTTGGATATTCTGGCATTGGGACAAAGTCCATGCTGCTCACTGCTTTGAACGGAGTTAGTCCTGTGTTGTGAATAGCATTAACAATATTATATTGGATCTTACACATTTTTTAATAATTGTTTTTAGATATATTGCTAAGGTTATTTTATTGTAGGGGTGGGATGGGGAGTAGAGTGACTGATTATGTGTATGTAAAATGATAGTGAATGTCATTGTGATGGGACACTATTTATGGGTTAATATAAACTTTGTTTTTAACTTTATTTAAGTTTTTTAACTTTATCAATTTTAAGACGAATGTATGAATATGATTGGGTGGAGAGGATGTCTGGGATGTAATGTATGGAAGGGACAGTTGGTCTGACGGCTTGGAGGCAGGAGGAGTGGGGGTGCCTATCTCTGGGGTGGTGGAGGGTCTGGATATTCCAGTCATGCTGGGGAGAGGCAGATATGGTGGGATACATGGGGTAGGCCATTCATGGGAAACAAGGGACCACTGCTTGAAAGTGGTCCCTTGTTCCGGCCCCATGGACTCAACCCAGGGAACTGGTGACAAGCGAAATCCAGACCCTGGGCTCAGGCTGTTGCTGCTCAATGCCAGGTCTGCTATAAATAAATAAAGGATTTACTCCTGGAGGAGGAGGCAGACCTGGCGTGTGTGACTGAGACCTGGCTGGGCGCAGTGGGGGCGTTCCTCTCTTGGAAATGTGCCCAGCCGGGTTTCAGGTATGGCACCAGCCACAACCCCAGGGAAGGGAGGGAGGAGTGGCAATTATAGCCAAGAAGACCTTCAAGCTGCGTAGGCTCACTGCTCCTGAGATTGCGGGTTGTGAGTCCCTTCTTATGAAGTTGGACCTAGGGGTACTTGTTGCTCACGTACCTGCCTCCCAGCTGTGTGTCAACAGCCCTGCCTGTGCTGCTCAAGGTGGTAGCCGGGCTGGAGGTGGAGTCCCCCAGATTTATTGTCTTGGGGGATTTTAATCTGCCGTCACTCGGTGAACCCTCAGGGTTGACGCAGGAGTTCATGGCCACCATGGCAACCATGGACCTGACCCAAGTAGTTCAGGGCCCAATCCATGAGAGGGGACACACTCTCGACATGGTTTTCCTCTCGGGACAGTTGAGTAATTATCTGATATTAAGGGACTTAGAAACGTTGCCAGTGTCATGGTCAGATCATTTTCTACTGCAGATTAATTTTAAGGCTCAATCCTTCCCCGCAGGGAGGTGGAACCGATTAGGAGGTTCCACCCCAGATGCCTGATGGATCCAGAAGGTTTTCAAAGGGCACTTGGGGTTATGCCAAATTCACTTGTCCACAGTTCGGCAGAGTAGCTTGCTACAGCCTGGAATATGGCTGCGACGGAGGCTCTAGACCAAATTGCACCTTTGCGACTTCTCTCTGGCAACAGACCCTGGAGGTCTCCTTGGTTTACCAAGGAGCTCCGGGGAATGAAATGCCAGAAGAGAACTCTAGAGAAGCATTGGAGAAATACCAGATCCGAATCTGACCAAACACTTGTAAAAGCTCATATTGAGATTTACAAAGTGGCGATCAGGTCAACAAGGCGTGCATACAATGTCGGCCTTATTGTGTCTGCGGAATCTCACCCGGCTGCCCTGTTTAGGGTGACTCGCTCCATTCTTAATCAGGGGGGAGTTGGGGAACCCTTGCAGGGTAGTGCTGAGGCTTGTAATAAATTTTTTGCGGACAAAATCGCTCAGATCCGGACTGGCCTTGACTCCAATTGGAGTGCAGAGTCGACTGACGAGTCAGTTGAGGTGACAGGGGCCCGTCTTAGTCCATCTGTTTGATGACACTCAGCTGTACATCTCCACCCCATGTCCAAGCAGTGGAAGTAACGTGCCAATGTCTGGAGGCTATCAGGGTCTGGATGGGTACCAACAGGCTCAGACTCAATCCAGACAAAACGGAGTGGCTGTGGGTACTGCCTCCCAAGGACACGTCCATCTGTCCGTCCATCACCCTGGGGGGGAAATTATTGAGTCCCTCAGAGAGGGTTTGCAACTTGGGCATCCTCCTCGATCCACAGCTAACTTTAGAACACCATCTTTCATCTGTGGCGAGGGGGGGCATTTTCCCGGGTTCGCCTGGTGCACCAGTTGCAGCCCTATTTGGACAGGGAGTCTTTGCTCACGGTCTCTCATGCCCTTATCACCTCGAGGTTCGACTACTGCAATGCTCTCTACATTGGGCTACATTTGAAGAGTGTTCAGAAACTTCAACTTGTCCAAAATGCAGCCGTGCAAGCAGTCTTCGGCCGTCCAAGAAATGCCCACATCTCGCCATCATTCCGCGGACTGCATTGGCTACCGATCAATTTCCGGGCACAATTCAAAGTGTTGCTTATGACCTATAAAGCCCTACATGGCACAGGGCCAGATTATCTCCGAGACCACCTTCTGCCGCACGAATCCCAGCGACCGGTGAGGTCCCACAGAGTTGGACTCCTTAAAGTGTCATTGACCAAACAATGTCGGCTGGCGGGACCTTGGGGAAGAGCCTTTTCTGTGGGAGCCCCGACCCTCTGGAATCAGCTCCCCCCAGAGATTTGCAGTGCCCCCACCCTCCTTGCCTTCTGAAAGAGCTTAAAAACTCATCTTTGCCACCAGGCTTGGGACTTTTAGATCTTCCCTCTGACCACTGAATGTTTTAAGTATGATTGTTGAATGTTTTGTTCATAAGTTTTTTTTTTAATTGTTTTTAAATTGTAATATTAATTGGATTTACGTTATTGTTCTGTTTTTATATATGCTGTGAGCTGCCCCGAGTCTTTGGAGAGGGGCAGCATACAAATCCAATAAAATAAAATAAATAAATAAATAAATAAATAAATAACTGTATGCAATTCAGTAAACAGGACTACTGATGTAATACCTCAGATACTGTTCTACCATGACATTCAGTCTCTCTGCCCTGCCCCCATTGGTGCTCAGAAGAAAGACTGAACTAAGGCCCTGGGATGATACAATGAATCACAGGAACTCCTTCCAAAATTTAGCCGTGAACTGGACCCCTCTGTCTGACATAATTCTTTATGGCACTCCATGCAGGTGATAAATGGACTTTAGGAACAGTTTGGCTAGCTGGTAGGCTGAGGGTAGTCCACTGTAGGGTACGAAGTATGCCTGCTTGGAGAATATGTCTATCACAGTCCAGATCACTGTGTTCCCCCTACTCTTTGGCAACTCCACTAAAAAGGTTCATTGTGATTTTCTCCCATAGCCTCATTAGTTCTGGGTGGCCAGTTATCCCTGGTTCCCTGTCTTTAGGAGGTCTGTCATGGGTTTGGCAATCTTTGCAAAAAAGGGGGATGAATTTCTTATAAAAGTTTGTGAATCCTAGGAAGCTTTGTAGTTGTCTGTGGATGCCAACCAAGGACAGCTTGTACTTTGGCTGGGTCCATCTCTTTGCCCTCATTTAGCACTTGATAGCCCAAGTGATGTTGGTAGCCCAAGTGATGTTGGTAGTCCAAGTGATCACTTGGTTCACCGTGCATGGTGAAATTCACATTTTGACAGCTTGATGTACAGGTTTGCCGACAGAGGTTTTTCCAGTATCTGGCAGACCAGAGGTATGTGGTCTTCATGGTCTCAGTTTAGATGAGGATATCTCCAACTAAACAAGGACCAACCTATAGAGGGGCTTGTGCAGCACCTCATTTATTAACTGCATAAACACTGCCAGGGCTTCCTGCAGTCTGAAAGGCATTACTCTCAATTGGAAGCTCCCTAGGGGCAGTTTTTCATTCATCTCCCACCCTGATATGGACTTGGTAGTATGCTTTTCTGAGATCTAATTTAGTAAAGATTGAGGCTATCATTCTCTCTTTCATGACTGTGGACTTCAGTCTATTTCTCCATTCAGGGAATTCCTGCTTAGCTAATGTCCCATAGATTTACTGAAAAACATTCAATGAAA